>NC_090749.1:104535776-104625776 GCF_036898095.1 Palaemon carinicauda
AAATAATTGCTATTCTCAGCTTTTTTGAAGATTAGCCTGAGTGCTCTCTCTCTCTCTCTCTCTCTCTCTCTCTCTCTCTCTCTCTCTCTCTCTCTCTCTCTCTCTCTCTCTCTCTCTCTCGCTGACAAGTTTTCGTCTATCCCTACAAAATTTTTATTACTTAAACAAGCATAAATTGTTTAACGAGCCACAAAAAAAACAGTTTTCAGGAAGCAGCGCGCGTGAGAGAGAGAGAGAGAGAGAGAGAGAGAGAGAGAGAGAGGAGAGAGAGAGAGAGAGAGAGAGAGAGAGAGAGAGAGAGAGAGAGAAACTGCCAATTTGCCATGTACCAATCAAGCCACTTAGCCAAATTATAGCAACGCGTGGCAAGTTTATTTTTTTTCTCTAATTTCATGTTTACATTATTGGCCCCGGTGTCCCTAAGGCAAAACAGACACAAAATGCAATTTATACATCTGTTTACTTGTTTGTTGTTTGTCTAAATTTGTTTATATTTACATTGGAAGCTGGTATTTCTGGGTCGCGAGCCAGCAGTAAGCCTATTGACGTGTGCGTCTCTTTATCTAAAGCTGATCAAGTTTAGATATCCTTAATAGTTTATAAAAGTATACTATAATATCAAACTCTCTCTCTCTCTCTCTCTCTCTCTCTCTCTCTCTCTCTCTCTCTCTCTCTCTCCTCGTGTTCCTAATTCTAATTTAACGGCCTTGGAAATAGGCCTATATGCCTCGTGCCAGGTATCAAATAGCAACAGCTCGGCCTAGACTCGCTACTAACAGGGTTAGGACATAAACATATAAAACTGTTTAGATTAAAGAGTATAAAAACTTATGAAATTATTTTAAAAATAATGTTTGATTGCCATATGACAACAATGAACAATGATTTTTAAACCAGTATTGCCATCCATGTATCATAATATTTCGTGTAAATTTCTTTAATTTTTTTTTACATATTGTGTAAAAATTGTTTAAATTAAAGAGTATAAAATGTAAGAAATTATATACAAAAAATGTTTGATTGCCATATGGCAACAATGAACAATTGATTTTAAAACCAGTATTGCCATCCAGGGTATCATAATATTTCATGAAAAAGTCTTTAATTTCTTATTGAAATACTTATTTATGAATATACGAAAACATATAGATAATAAATTCTGTAAATTACTATATAAATTAATAGCATAATTTAAAAACGGTGAAAGAAAAATAAAAGATTAGTTTGATAACAAAATGACAACAATGAACAACTGATATTAAACCAATATTGCTATCATGGTATCATAAAATTTCATGAACATGAAATTATTTTCTTTTATAATTACTTAATTATGATTAAATATAACCACTATGGACAATATGAATTAAATTCGTATATAAATTAATAGCTATTTAAATATACTGAAAGAATAAAAAAATTGATATCCATATGGTATCAATGAACAACCGATATTAAACCAGTGTTGCCATAACGGCATCATAAAATTACATGAACATAAGTCTATTTTAAATTTTAAATACTTTTTAATGAACATACAAACTACTATAGAGTATAAAATCTCAATTAGTATATAAATTAATTCAATTTAAAAATATTGATTAAAACAAAAAATAATTATGAAATGAAATTGCTTGATATCCAAATGGCAACAATGAACAGCCGATATTAAACCAGCATTGCCATCAAGGCATCATACAATTTCGATACCATAAGTCTTTCAACTTCTCTATCATGAACCCAAGTCTGTGGCAGTAACCCCATTTGACCTTCGCCCTAAAATATGACCGTGAAACTACGTGACCTTTGACCTCTGGATACGAACGTGACCTCCAGGGGTCATTACGAGATAACGAGAGACGTATTTCTAACGGTTTGATAAAAAATAACGGAAGAAAATAATTCTGAGGTCTTTTTTTATCATATTTTAGTCTCAAAGCTAAAAAACAAAAGCTGGCTGTCGGTCATAAACAAAAGAAGGTTTGTTTATAAACAAACTCACATCTGGTGTGATAAAAAACGATATTTTTTCATGTAGACAAAAAAATATGGCGGTTTGTAAAAGATTTTTAGGGCTAAAATATTTCTTTTAGTCTTAACTATGATATAAATTAATTTCAGTGAGATTTAATTACACATTAAAGATGATCTACTATATTATAATTTAGGATGAATATGATTAGGCCTAATGAAGCCGATATTAAACACACACTCTCTCTCTCTCTCTCTCTCTCTCTCTCTCTCTCTCTCACACACAAATAACTGTATAATGAAAATCTCTCTCTCTCTCTCTCTCTCTCTCTCTCACACACACAAATAACTGTATAATGAAAACTTAAAGAATATATACAAGAGTTTATCATATTATATATATATATATATATATATATATATATATATATATATATATATATATATATATATATATATATCCAAAAAATATATTAAAATATATTCAAGAATATACCACAAAATAAATAAAAGAATATAAAAATAAAGTGTTTTAGAAACACGTTCTAACTTACCAACAGCGAGACGAAGAATTGCTCTCTCTCTCTCTCTCTCTCTCTCTCTCTCTCTCTCTCGGTGCTATTTCGGTCACAATACTTCCGACGTCTCTCTCTCTACCAGGGAAAATACTTCATTTTCTTCACTTAAATCACTTTTTTTTTGGTGGAATTACTTATCAAAAAAATTCACTTTATTATGAGTCTTTTCTTGTTTCCGGTTCTTCTTCGGTTACATTTTAAATGTCATAGATTATTTTTTATTATTATACTTAAAATTACATCTGAAAAAATGTATAGAAATAATTTTCATTAATTAAAAACTGTATAAAAAGTTTTTTTTCTAATATCTGATCTAAAATCGTTAAAAAACATTTTTTAATTAAAAATAGTTTTTGAAATGTTTATTCTTTAAACAAACACATGCACGCACGCTTTAATATATATATATATATATATATATATATATATATATATATATATATATATATATATATATATATATATATATATATACATAACTTTCCCTAACAGAGGTTGGCCCCAGACATAAATATATATAAATCACGGCCTAATTCACCCTTTATATATATATATATATATATATATATATATATATATATATATATATATATAACTTTCCCTAAAAGAGGATGGCCCCACAGACAAAACCAAATATAAATCACTGCCTAATTCATCCTTTAAGCGTCCATAATATTGGTTTTTTATAAATTCTCACCATTATCACGTCTACCACACATACATAATTTACGTCTAACTATATTTCTCTGCATTTATAATTCGATACTACTTATTAACCGAGTTATTAAGGTGAAGTTAAACCCTCGCAAGTGTTTGATATAAACCCTTGTTTTTAAATAGACCGTAATTTCAAATATGAAGGTTTATAAACCATTACACCAGCGCTCATCATCAACACGTTAGTTTCATCTACCCCCGAGGCCACTTATTATTCATCGTAAGTTTTTTTGTTTTCAGCCTCAAAAGTTTTGACAGTTTGGTATTCATCGGGTTAATAACGTTCTTCCAATTGTCACTAATACTTAAACCGTAAATAATCACTGTTATAAACCGTACGATGTTTAAATGAACGGATGAAATACGTATAAAACACAGGTCACTGTAAAAACAAACGGATGGCGGGACGTACGTCTACACACTAAGGTTGCTCTGAGCATACTAAAGGCCGAGAACATTTTGTTGTCACCGGTCATACAGGTAAGAAAGTTGCCAATTCGCCAATTTAATAATTTCCTGGATGCTGTTAATATCAGCGTATATATACGCATATATATTGTATAAGGTTATTCTAATATATATTATAATCTATTTATCATTCCCACAATAATAACAATACAGTAGGATGTATTAAAAGACGTATAATAGCAACGAGTTTACGCCAATTCATGAATCACTCGTTGCTAGTTTCTTTTGTCCACAAATTCTTTCAACAACAAAAAAAATTGAATAAAAAAACAGTATTTCCGCCAAATCATTCATGAGGAACTACAGTAATGTTGTAAATGTTGGCATTGATGTCAAATAACTATTCATTTTTTATCCCAGACTATTTCCTGTTTCCTTTTGTACTTAATAGACTCATTGTTGCTCCTCGTACCAAGTTCCTGTGGCTTGTTGTTAATCTATTGTTGCAAGACAGATTAGAAAATGGTGTGAAAATTAAAGTACTTTGTATCAATGTGCATTTTTTTCCTTGGTATTTTTTGTGGATAATTGTATATTTAAACATCTATATGTTGTTATATATATCTATATATATATATATATATATATATATACATATATATATATATATATATATATATATATAAAACCTTTCTGAGTTATGGTACCTTAACGTGGTGTGAAAAGATTTGCATATTGCCATGACAAGCCAAGCGATACTAGTTAAGGCCATCCATACTAGGTTGGTTTGCCGTGAGCAGCCAGACTAGAGTCTTCCACCGTCACCAATCAGCAGTGGCCAGTATGATGAGGAAAACTGACGTTGCTCTTCTACAATATCTTTTAGTTATCATAAGTATTTTAGGGATGAATGTGATCGCCAGACTGGGGTTTGAGTCCCGCTCAAACTCGTTAGTTCCTTTGGTCGCTGCAACCATACCATCCTCGTGAGCTAAGGACGGTGCATTAACCAGCCTGTAGGTCTATCTGCCGAGTCATCAGCAGCCATTGCCTGGTCCTTCCTGTTCCTGACCTGGGTGCTGATTATATGTATACATGGTCAGTCTCCAGGGCATTGTCCTGCTTGCTAGGGCAATGTCACTGCTATTCACGAGTGGCCACGATTGTTAATGGAATTATTTTGAATAAAAATTAAGACCATATGGCTCTACGTTAGGCCCGGGGGGACCATTCAATGTCAATGAACAAATATAAAAGTTGAAAATTTAAGAGATCAGGGAAGAGGGTACAGATATCAGCGAAGACAGTTAGGTAATGCCTATAGTCTGGCTTGTGAGGTATACTGACTGCATTATACACTCAAAATTACACTATAAAGGTGAATTAGATTTGTCTTGCAAATTGATAGGCCTAGGCCGTATTCATTTCTGCGCAAACCCTAGTACTACAGTAACTATAGTCAATTCTTTTTATTGAGGCAGATTTGCACTGACTCGCTGGGGTGCCCTTTTAGCTCGGAAAAGTTTCCTGATCGCTGATTGGTTGGACGAGATAATTCTGACCAATCAGATAGCAGGAAACTTTTCCGAGCTAAAAGGGCACCCCGGCGATTCAGTGGAAATGCGCCTCATTAAGAAAAATTGAGTATACAATCGTTGTATTTCAATACAAAAAATTTAAGAAACAGCTTGGAATACAGGCATAGCAGAAGGATAAAGAGGTGGGTGCACCAAGTTATGTTACAAAGACTTTTATTAAGTTTTGAAATAATGACTGTAGTCTACACAATCAGCTATTCAGAAATAGTTTAAAACAGGAAAGAAACAGTAGAAGGTTATACAAGTGGGTGCAATGAAGTTACATGATAAGGCATTCTGATGTCAAGTCTTAAAACTTCTTAATAGTTTTATTCCAGCTGTGACCATATTGTGGAATGATCTTCCTAATCGGGTAGTTGAATTGTTTATACATTACTTCTCTATTTCCTTTCCTCACTGGGTTGCTTTTCCTGTTGGATCCCTTGGGAATATTCTATTTTCAAATTAGGGTTGTAGCTTGGCTAGGAATAACATCGAAAAACTATCTATCGTCAGTCACGAATCTTAGGGTCGTATAATTTGAAGCTCTGGGACTAACATCTCGACTCCGATAACTTTAAATTATTCATACAGTCCTGGATGTATGTGTGGAAATTTTCATAAATACATATCATTTTGCATTATGCAAGTTATCATTCATAGTATACAGTATTTTGGTTACAGAAATAATTTGATATAAAATTAATCTTACACGACAATAATTTATGAAAAGCTGTACTGGGAACACGCTCTCCATCATGTTATTACTACACAGTATCCTAGAATTTATACTCCAGCTACGACCAGATTGTGGAATGATCTTTCTAGTTATTAAGTTGAATCGGTGGAACTTCAGACGTTCAAACTTGCACCGAAAGTTTTTATGTTGAACGGGCTGACATAATTATGCATTACTTTTTTTGTAGTTTATTTATTTCCTTATCCCCTTTCCTCACTGGGCTATTTTTCCCTGTTGGAGCCTTTATAGGACTTATAGCATACTGCTTTTCCAAATAGGGTTGTAGCTTTGCTAGTAATAATAATAATAATAATAATAACAGCACAAATTATAACACTAAAATCTAAATAAAAATCAAAACAAAATAGGTTTATAATAATCGACAAATCTATTTCTAGAAGGTAAAAAGAAAATAATTAAATTTACAAAATTTATTACACTAGATTATTAAATGAGCTTCTTAAATTTGTTCTCCATAAAGTTAAATACCCAATTACAAGATATTCTTATTACAAAAAGAAAAGTAAAAGAGAATACAGTACTGTATCTAACATAATTACAAAAGATTACAATTCTTAAGAACCTACAGTCTACGACTGTAACCAGGTACAAAAATACAGTTAATTTTCAAAATACGATTCCTTACGCGCACACAAAGGCTACATCGCGTATTCCAATCTCTGTCGTGACTGGAAAGGTTCAAATATATTTACAATGATCCAGAAATTAATTCTAAAAGAAATTCTAATGCTCATGTATCCAGAAAGTCGCTAAATCGTAGAATCTCCTGGAAACTTCAAAGTTCATACTTGAAAACTTCTAAATTAAGCGGTAAGAATTCTGAAATAACTTCTCCGCAAATAAGTGTATAAAAGACACTTTACGTTACGTAAAATTCTGATCATGTGAGACCCCAAGATGTTCAGGAAGCTGTGTGTATATCATCCGTACTTCTAAACTATCCATTGGAGTTAAAACAAGCTCGTTAAGTTTGGGCTAGGATTCAACCAAGTTGAACTACAAAACTGACAAAAACTCGATAAAACACAAGAGGCGATATTTCCAAACTTAGAAAAACTTTTAACTGAAAACAAACACCAAATTGGATTAGCAAATCTTTAGTTAGGAATTACAATAAACAAAAATCAAAAGGCAGAATTCTGATGTTAAATTTATTTAACAATTGATCGATTCAAGATTATGCGGTGCTTTTAACCATTACTCCAAAATTCCTTATTAACTACAAGTTATGTACATGTATGGTATTGTTCGTTAAGTGCTAAAACTGACGAGTAAAAAATAGAGGAAGGTAAAACCTTCCCGCTGTGGATAAGTGAAATGGAGCTGCTATCAACTAAGGTGAAAATTGAATCTGAAACAAATTATATACATTATCTCTAAACCTAATATAGGTTATTTTAAGTCTTCCTCGACTTCATGGCGATAGGTCTACGTGCGTGCGACGCGGCACTCCTCGCGCACGGATGCACGGAACCGAGGTACGCGAAGCATTGCCTGATATGTGTTAGGTTCTTGATAGAGGGACGCGAAGCACTGCATGATACGTGTGCGGTTCTTGATACGAGGTGGGGGCAGATGACAAATACAGAATATATAAATAACTTATCACTAAAACATCCTACTAGGGGAACACTGAAGTCATAAGAGTTCTTGGCATTACTGTAACATACAGAGCAGCTAAAACTTATACAAGTGATAATTGACCGTTCTTTATAACATCAGATTTCTATTCTTTGTATCATCTTCCCTTTTAAGTCTAGAAAATCGTCCTTAATCACATCTGTATTTGCTACACAGAAGCTATACATTCTAAGTAGTAGACCCATTTAGGTGTTGTTTAAACTTGCCAAGTGTGCTTGCAAACCACACTTGTGGTTTGGCATTACTGACCCTACAGAGACAAACAAGTTCTCCTGGTGAGGCGCAATCAATATTAAGAATGACTATTAATATCAAACACAGTATACAATAAACTAAAAGGAAAATAAGTTTGAAATATTACAGTTAAAATATAAAATGATAAAAGAACAGAAAGAAATTGAGTAAAGTTCTCAAATGGCTTCTCCACTGGGAAGTCACTGAACTATCTTGAGAGAGAGAGAGAGAGAGAGAGAGAGAGAGAGAGAGAGAGAGAGAGAGAGAGAGAGAGAGAGAGAGAGATAAATAAAGGCTCTAAAATAAAAAAACAACTATGTACAATACATTAAACTTTCAGAAATTATACAAAATAAAGGTGCCGCTAGGACAAGAGGAAGCAAGGGCGACGAGTAAGCTTTCTCGACGTCATTTTCACAAAACTGAAATCAAATTGTTGATATCAAAAACCATTTAAAAAAAAATTCATAAGTTATACATCAACTGAAATGAAATTTCGTTCTGGAAACAAACACAGAAACGATAGTTATTTATAACTGCACTTGTGCAGACAAAGCAAATCAGATCATTTACTACAGCTTCTAAGTCCTCTGTTGTACGAAAATACAAAAAAAAACTACAGCATAAACAAAACCCTATTCTTAAATTTGTACTCAAATCTCAAAAGCCGAAAGCGAAGCCGCGGGGAGAACCTCTCACACGACGACCAACTCGCAGTCTTCGATCTCGCTGAAGTGGCTGTTGACTCCGGAAGCCCAATCTTGGATTGACTTGTCCTGGTGTGAGAGAAGGAAAATCAAAATATCATTAATCTTGGTCTGTTATTATCAGAAAATGGAGAGCCGGTGTTTTTGAGATTGATGACTTATAGCACTAAAGAAAAACAAGGAATTCTTCACTATTAACCCTTTTACCCCCAGGCTCTTTGGAAATTTCCAACCCTTAACCCCCAAGGGGTTATTTTTCCCCCAGCACATTTTGCAGTATATTTTTTTTAGATTGCTCTAACAGCCTTAATTTTTGTCATAGAGAGGTCAGGTTGGTCTCATTCTCTTGGAAAATGCCTGAAATTTCTCAAAAAATTATCAAAAATATGGAAAAAAAAAATTTTATAGCATTTTTTTGCAAGGACGTACTGGTACGTCCATGGGGGTAAAGGGATGAGTTTTGTGAAACGTACCAGTACATCCTTTGGGGGTAAAAGGGTTAAGTCTATAAGCAGTTAACTATTACCAAATTTTTCACGAATATAAATCTATACGATCAAGGAACTATTTTCATCCAAGATTTTTTCATGCATAACAAAATATCACAAGACTAATTTTAAATTATTTTCCCTAACGTAAAATAAAATTTCTTTAAGGTAATTTGTATTTTTCCAAACTATATAAACCTAATTCTTTAATTAGGAAACTTATCCTAATGGACAGAAGACATCCCCATAGCAAAGCTGGCTGGTTTAAAATCCCAAGATGTCCGAACATTTTGACTTGGGGAGGAGCGAAAGTGTTGAATCCTGAGTAAAGATTCTAATGTGACTTGATTCCTGAGAAAAGATTTTAATGTAATTTGATTCCCGAGACAATATTCTCATGGAGTTTCCTCCAGCAAATTTAGAAAAGGATATCTGCAATTGCTTGCAAGGCGGTTCAAATTGGCGAAGTATCCCTTTAACGACACCAAACTAAGAAGACGGCACATTTTGCCTTGTACAAGTTGGAAGGGGATCTAATCAGATATCCAGAGATCTCCTGTGTAGTACGTCGGAAATGCCTTTCACTAGGAGGATGCTGTATAGTCTTCAACAGTGATGACTTTATGTTGTAGCTCTTCTGCGGGTGTGGGTGGTAAAGTAACTTGGGCCACCAGGATATTTCTCTCAATATCTAGAATGACAGCATCAGTTGCTCTGGGTTCCATTCAAAATGTGGCCAAATATAAGCCACCAGGGTTACCCATAAATTCGTGTAGTCAACAGACTGTTGATTACCCTTTGAAAAGTGTAAATGTCAGTGTTGTCCCCTATGTGTTGAGAGTCATCATCTAGAGCTGCTGATGGGTCCAGTTCTGGGTAAAAGAATGCCAGTTTCTACTCGAAGTGAGTGGTAAACATGTTGACTAACTAGGAACCCCACATAGTCAGTTTCTTCACCGCTAAAGGACAAAGGGACCGATCTGTGATTATAACTTGTGACTAGAAACTGAGCATGTCGCCCATTACACTCCTTTCACTCAGAACGATCAATACTGTCCAGTCCACTGCGTTATCTAGCGTCCAATAGCGCACCTGTTTCTCCAGCTCGCAGAGGTACTGTGATACAGTCACTACTTACTTGCTGACATATGCCACTACTGTAGTGTCGCTCATCAAAGCTACCAAGTGGCCTATCAGACACTGTTTGAATGACTATCATGTCATAAGAGTTGCCTTCATTTCTACCCTATTGATTTGCACGCATTTCTTTTCATCGTGCCAACACATGAGGTGGTCAGTTTTCCGAGGTGAGCACCCCATCCTTCCTTCAATGCATCCGTAATGAGAAACATTTCCGGAGAACAAAACTCCTGGGTAGGGCCTTTGACGAGGTTCTCATCATTTAGCCACCAGACTATATCATTCCATGACCCTTATTCCACTGGAACAAACTGTTGAGAAGGATCGTTGGTGGCTGACCATTGTCTCTTCAAACACAACAGGAGGGATCTCTGATGAAGAAGCACCTATGGAACATGCTTCTCCAATGACAAGATGTGCAGCCAACTGTAGCCACTGTCGCGCCAGTAGTTTTTGCAGGGAAAGAAAGTCACGCCACCTTTCCGAGTCTATTGATACCATCGTCTGATGGAATGACTTTTACTGCTGTTGCATCAATTGGTATTCCCAGACATTCCATCCTCTGCCTGGGTGAAAGACTTGACTTCCGATTTACCACAATCCCCAAATCGTGGCAAGAAGAAAAGAGCCTGCCTCGCTACTGAAACAGTTGGTTCCGAGGGGAAGACTGGATCGGTCGGTCGTCCAGGCATCGATGGAGACGGATTCCGTTGGCATGAGCCCAAGCTGAAACAAGAGTGATAACTCTAGTGAATACTTAGGAGGCGTTGACCAGTAAAAAGTATAGGCCCTTGAATGGAAAACCTTCTGTTGAGATAGTTCCTTGCCGACTCGAAAGTAATGATGGTATGAAGAACGGACATGCAGCTTCTGATCTCAATGAATAGTTGATACCATTTGAAACGACAATTGTGGAGAACAAGCATGAGGTACAGTAATCTTTCTTAAGGGGTGAGAATACAATCAGATCATTCCGCTAAGATTTAACATGAACAGACGACCACAAGGAAACCTCGTTGCCTGCAAGGGAGGATCTCGTAACTTACGCCAGCAATGAGAATGATTATAGTCTACTCTTTCATCAGTATCCTGGACTAGAAAAGCTGGATCACAGCTGATGCCAGGAGTACTGTAACCCGAAAATCACCTAGTAGTAGATCGATTCTGTAGGGAATGGTGGCAGTATGGAAGCCTGGTCTGAGTTATCGTGTTTTCAACTCTCCTGGACTTGTCGTTTATCGGAAACTGTCGGAAGAGTGAGGGTTAAGAGAACGAAGACCAATTGCTGATAATAGGCATGTGAACACCTGCTTTACTTACTGCACAGAGATGGGTACGATCTTGGTACATACCTCTCCTACTGTACACATAGAAATATTATAGGTGACATGCAGCTGCCTTGATCAAAACTCTTCACCCATAGAGATAAATACGTCATGTATTCTTCTCTATGGGTGAAGTTGCAGCACTCATTTGAGGGCGCTACATTTGGAATGAGGTGTGTACTTATATTTGTTCCTGAAGGGACAACAACTTTCTGCAACACTTCCACCTCTCTCCTGAGGAAGAGATTATCAAGGGGAGTGAAAATATTTGTTCTCGTAAGAAACAAGAGCACGGGCAGCCGATCTACAAGAACCTGTATCCCGTACAGACGTGTATACTCGGCGATGGGAACGTTTGCGGTACGTATCCGCTCGCCTTGCAAATGAGTCAAAAGCACACTGAGATCTCTTCCCAGAGTAGAACACTCTCGGTGCTACGGCGTCTCTCCACGCTTATGTGACACCTTCAATCAGTCTTCTTGGATTACCTCCAAAGACGTCTTCTGTTGCCCATCTACAAGACTTAAGAAAACACCCCGAAGAAGGAAAAAGGAAGAGGGCTAGTGGCCTGTACCTGATGAAGTTGCAAACACATGGTATGTTCCATTTCTCTAGCAATGTACCCTCCTCACATATGTGGGGAGAGGTCGATTGGGGAGACAGTTTCAGTTGATAGTTATATGACGTCATCTTCCTCTGCGAAGAATCTGTGAAGTAACAGCACAACCTGGTGATACGACCTTAGAGCCTTCCTTTGATTAGGAAGACACTGAAGGAAAAGTGGGAGGAGCCCTTCCCCTTCCCACTCGGCAGCAGCAAAACTATTTTCCTCTGATGGAGCACAACAATCAGAATTACGTCGTTGTCGATGTCACGCTCGAGATGGAATAAAAGACAAACAAGACTGCTGTCCAACAGGGAGAAGAATGTAGATATTGGCAGGTCACACAGACTACTCTCTCAAGGCTACAGTTATCAAGAAACGACTGCAAATACTCTCTTCCTTCATCTCTATTGCACCAATAATCTGTAAATAAATTATCTAAAAGAAAAGCAAAAGACCGAAACAGCCGTTGGGGGCATCAGAAGTATGACTTTACAGTCGGACGGCTAAAAACAATGAGGCTAATCATTCTGCTTCCCCACCACTACGTTCGACACCTTAGTACAGTATATTTTTTATAGCCGCGTTCCAACTACGCTGAAAACAGAAACCAATAAAGAGACAAAGGTTTGTATAAGTATAGGAACAAGTGCATTTATAAATCTATACCCTGTATACACATTATATCTTTTCATTATCTATTTACATAAAATAACAAAATATCTGATCCTGGTTACTCTTTACCCATTTATAAGTGCTCATACTTCTGTCTCATAAAATAAACTTAAAAGTGATATCAGAAACACATTTTCAAGTTAGATTTATGATTTTGGACTATTGAAAGGCGTTGAGACCTATAAGCCCGTTCAATATTACGGGCGGAAAACCCTGCAGTATTCTATGATCTAAGTAAAAAGAAACTGAACAGCAAGACGGAAGGAAGGAAGCAGGAATGGAGGTAATGTAAAAGGATATAAAGAAAGTACAGCTGTAGTCATTAATGGCCCCCGCAAAATTACCCCCACATAAATACGGCCCTATGTCGTTAACTAGTTCCAAGAGACCATACATAAGGCGATTTTCAACGTACAGTGTCTCATGTTTCGCCCTATAAAAGTGACTCGTACGTTCTCTATACACGTACTAAACATGGAATAGTACTTATAATTGCTGCCATTATATAAAAACCATATCTCTACATTAACACACTTCCACGTTGATTTTAATTTTGTATTTAATACTCAAGAATGAGCAACATAAGGTCAGAGCAGACATATGGACGGGCACAGAGGTCCTCAAGTTACAAACTTAATACTGTAGGTTTCAAGAAGCTGTTTGCAAGTCAAATTTTGTAATTCTTTAAAATTTTCTTCTAATACATGCCAACAATTTTCAGCTGCAAAGGTCAACAAAAAGTCCTGCTTCATATTTCAAATGCTTTCTTGCTTACTCCATTATATATACTGTTTAATTACGGTATTAATTATGAAATTTTCATACAATATCGGAGATTTGATTTGTGTCTCAAACGTTTGTTAAGTTGAGGAGAACCTCTAAAACAAATCACTGTACTATACTTACAAGACCATCAGCCTTCGCCTTCTTCTTCGGTCCCCTGCGCTTCTTCGGCTCACTCTCGGCTCCCGCCTTTCCGGACGACTGGGATCCTTCCGTCGTGTCGTCGTGCGAGTCGACGACCTTCGGCTTCTTCTGCGCTTTCTTGCGGCCGACCTTCTTCTTCCGTTTGGGCGTCTCGCTCCGCATGGATATTTCCTGCGGGTAAGAACGGTGTGTCGATCAATCTTCGCACGAGTCCCTTTACAGGGAAATTTTCAATTTTATTATTGCTAGCTAATCTACAATCATAATAGGAAAAGCGGTATGCTATTAGTTACTGCATACTCAGCCCTGCACTCAATAATCTTTTCATCACGAAATTTCAAATACAGAGAAAAGATCAGTAAAAGATATTTATGTGACGCACTTGACCCTTTTACCCCCAAAGGACGTACTGGTACTTTTCACAAAACTCACCCCTTTACCCCCATGGACGTACCGGTACGTCCTTGCAAAAAAACTGCTATTTACATTTTTTTTTTGCATATTTTTGATAATTTTTTGAGAAACTTCAGACATTTTCCAAGAGAATGAGACCAACCTGACCTCTCTATGATGAATATTAAGGCTGTTAGAGCAATTTAAAAAAATATTTACTGCAAAATGTGCTTGAAAAAAAAAAAAAAAGTTCCAAATAGCCTGGGGGTAAAAGGGTTAACTACTGTATTCCCTTGTTCGATTTTCATCAGCCGAATGTCCTTAACTCTGTTTCAGTTTAACTATCTCGATTACAATAAACTTAACATTCACATTAACCCACCCAACATCTAGAGCTTTAAAACTATATAAGACAATTGCATGATTATAATCGAGGGTTTATGTTGTTAAGGTTGACAACGGCATAAAATATAGACATGAAAATGAAATCTGAAGACTCGAAGAGATGTCTCTTGAGCGAAAGAACGAGAAGAACGGCAAGAACAAACCTCCTCCGTCTCTGCTTCGGTAGTCCCGGCGCCTCCAAATTCCCTCTCGAACTTCTTCTTAGCTTCCAGCAGGGCCCGTTTGTCGTACGACCTCCTTGGACGCTGAAAATAGAGACGGAGGACATCGGTAAGTAGCAGTCGCTCGGACTTGAAACCTTAAAAAAGCACTCTTATTATTTTCGATGCTATAACAAACATTTAATAAGAAGCATTTAGAAGCTGAAAATAGAGACAAAACAACATCGGTAAGTAGCAGTCGCTCGGACTTGAAATCTCAAACAAGTACTGTGGTTCTCTTAACATTTACGACGCTGTGACTACATATTCTTCTTTCCCTGGCAAACTACTCTTCAGCCTTTTTGATTACCTGTCTAAATTACATTAGTGTGACATGCCAGCTATACAAAAGTTACCTTTAATACTGTAACAATTATCTCCCATACCATAAACTATAGTTCCGTGGGTTCTTAAGATTGCATGCTTAAATTCACACCTAAGAAGCCCCAGCATAGAAGAAAGGATAGTACAAAGAGGGTGTAATATGACGAGTAGAATCTCAATACTGGAGCAAGTAGGAGAGCTTGAAGGGTTATGGGAGTCTAGGAAACGTGAAATCTGAGACAAGGAGAGTTCGCTGGTGTCGGGTACGTGTTGTACGGCGTACCCCAACCGACGCAGAGTTCGTACGCGTCTAGGAATACCAACGAACTCGTCCCAAAGTAGATAAGATTGAGAGACTGATGGAAGAAGAATGGTAAGTAGACAGAACACCCTAAATATAACAAAACACTTCAACTGTTGACAATTGAATGCTAAAAAGGCACCCTGTAGAACAGCAGCTTATTTCTTGACCTTGACCTTCAAGCTTAACATGTATTAATTGGCGTGGATTTTCATACACTCAAATATGAACCAAGTTTGAAGTCTCTGCGACAATGATGTCCAAACTTGTGGCTGATTACATAAATTGGACATTTGACTTGACCTTTGACCTTGACCTCTCAATAGGTAATCATTTCCAGCTTTTTACGTAACGGTTAATCCTGCAAGTTTCATTACTCTACGATTAAAATTGTGGCCAGGAAACTGTTCACAAACACACACACAAACAGGGGGTAAAACATAACCTCCTTCCAAGTTCGTTAGCGGAGGTAAATATAAAATAAAAAAAAAGGGGGAAAGTTGAACCATCAGTAGGTATGCCCAGGAGCCCTGGCAGGAATAATCATAGAGGATTTTAAACGGGTTGGACGGCAAGACAGGAGAAAGCTAAAAAGTACGGCTAGGGGTTAAGGGGACATTTCTATAAAGCCTATTCATGTACACATAATAAGCTAAACAAATAAAGCATATTAATGTTTAGATTTCAAAGAGGTTAAGTCTTAAGTCATTCTAGTGTATCTGAAAATAGAATCCTTGCACTTAAGGGCCTCTCCAAAATGGAACAAAATTCACAAGCAACACGTTAATGCCAGGTAACTTTTGTATAACAAATGCAAGCGAAATAAAATATTTGGTATGCCAAAATAAAAGTCTAAAAAAAAAAGAGAGAGAGAGAGAGAGAGAGAGAGAGAGAGAGAGAGAGAGAGAGAGAGAGAGAGAGAGAGAGAGAGAGAGAGAGAGACTCACCTTAACTACAGATTTTTCAGGCGATTCTTTGCCAGGGTTCCTAGGGAGATACGATTGAATGTCGCCCAAGGTCTGCTTTACGGGTGATGCCTTATTCGCTGCAGCGCAGGTCTCCTTATATGCCTCCTCTTCGTCGTCGAACAAGACAGAGACGTCGTGCGTTCTCTCGCGGACGCTGTTCTCGCTAACTGCCCTGGCCTGGGGCGTCTCTCTCGACCTTCTCTGGGCAACGAGCCTTGGCCTGCCTCGTGGCCTGACGCCCGTGGAAGCCTTGCTGACCTGCGACCGAGAAGCCCAACTCCTCTGGAAGGAAGTCGCCGAGATGCCCGACAACGACGACAGGGCGGATCTATTCTTCGATCTCCCGTGGACGATCATGCTGGATGTCCGACTCGAGTTGTAGCTGAAGTTGCCCGGCCGCATTGGACCCCAAGAAAACCTGTAAGGCTGACTGGCCGTCGAATGGTTGATGCTGGTCATTATGTCGGAGTTAATCGTCAGGTTCAGGTGCGACTGCTGCCCAGACTGCCGCACGGGAGACAAGTTCAACGATAGACCAACGTCGCCGTATTCGTCGTCGCTGTCGTTCTCGAAACCAAAGCACTTTGCAATGTCGTCTTTGACGGTCTCCGGTTGTTTTGGCGCCGAAATAAAACTCTGGGTTTCTACCCTGGGAGTGGAGGAGCCCAGGTGCTTGTCGAGCTGTTTACAATACGCTGGAGTTGGATGTCCGCTGGCTGATACCATCGGCACGCCCGACGGCCCCTCTCCACCCTGGGACGGAATGAACGAGCTTGCCGTCTCACCCACGAACATCTCGAAGACGTTTCCTTCGTCCCTTTCGCAGACATCGTCGTAGTCGCTTCCGTAATCTTCCGAGACAGCGCTGTTCATCCGGGCGTAAAACTCGTCGTCAAAAATCTTCTCCGCAGTGGCGGTACTCCTCGTGGACTCTCCCCCGGCTCCGCTCCTCGTGGACTCGCTCCCGGCTAGCAACGAGCCGGACATCACGAGAGGGTTCTTCCACTGGGGGTCTGTTACGAGGACAGACTTGAGTTTGCACTTCTGTTTTAGATCCTTGGTTCTCACTCTCGGCCTGTACTGCTTCCTGGGCTTCTTGGACGCGTTCTTTGTCGGACTGGCAGCGAAGTCGTACATGTTCGACTTCCTCCTGATTGACATTCTCCTCCCCACAGCGGGACTCCCGATTTCGGCAACCCAAACGGGCTGCTTCTTCTTGGGCAAACCCAAATTTCCCAAAGCAGGATCTTGTTGGTTTTGGCTGCTTTCATCAGGTCGTGAAAGCGTCGCACTGTCCTTTCTAGACACTGATAAACTGCCACTGGGGGTTTCGGTCTCGGCAGATTTGGACTTGCATCTACGTGGCTTTTTCCCGACACCCGCTGCAATTCCCTTTGGATCTGCATTTTCTTTTCTGGATTCATCGGTGCTGGCGATGGGATTACTTTTAGAGTTTCTGGACCTACTGGCTCTGACAGTCATTTCCTTAGGCTGGACTTCTGCCGATCCCTGCCTTTTTGGAGCCGACGCAAGTCGTGGGTTTACTCCGGTAGACTTTTGCTGTGGATTCAATTCGGAAGACTTTTGCTGTGGATTCACTTCGGAAGACTTTTGCTGTGGATTCACTTCGGAAGACTTTTGCTGTGGATTCACTTTGGAAGACTTTTGCTGTCTGGTATAAGACTTGCTCGAAAGATAGGTTCCCGTGGAGTTGAGCATATTCCTACCGGTTGATTTTGTTCCAAAGGGACCTCTCTCTTTCTCAGTCCCTCGAATTGGCAAAGTGCCATTAAGAATCATCTGTCTCAACGTCTCCCTCTTACTGAGATGCGGAGTGGCGGCAACGCTCCGTTCGGAAGACTGCGGGGGGATGCTCGACCCAGCAGGGATCCTCTCTTCAACTACAGTCCTCTCGGTGGAATTCGACTTTGGATCTTCTTTCTCTCTGGACGTAGAATTCTGGCCCTTTCTCTTGGCCCCGCGGGATCTAGCACCGATGCCAGCGGAGTTCTTAGGTACGGCGAAGTCGGTGAAAGTCTCTGTTGCATTGAGAGGAACATCGTGAACTGTAGAGTTGAGTCTTGGTTTTCTTCTCCTTGTAGTAATATTTTCCAGAGATTTACTGCTGCCTTCAGCAGGTTCAAGCAGGCAAGTCTCTGTTCTGGATCCTACGATGGCATCACCGCTTCCCTCGGAAAAACCAGGAGTTTTGTCGACCGGCGCTTCGTTCTCTTTAGATGTATTGCCTGTCTTGCAGACACCAGATTTCTGTTGTTTATTCAACCTTCCTTTCGCATTTGGCCCTTTGAGGTCAGTCTGTAAATCCACAGCGCGCGTGTCAGGGCTCCTCTTATTCTTCTTAGCAGACACTTCTTTCACGGGCGACTGACGGACTAAGAAGCGTTTGGGGAGCTTCTTCGTTCTGGTTGACTTTCTCACGGGCTGCACATTTTCCTTGCTCATGGTGTCGTATGCTACGGACCTCCTTTTAGTGGCACTCTTCAAACGCGGTCTCCCAACGCCGGTAGTGTTCTTTCTCTCGCGCAAGGGGAGTGGTTTGGGAGAATCGTCTGTCGAGAGACTCTGATCGCTCGCAACAGCGACGCGCTTGCCCGTATGCTGCGGCAGTATTCTCCTGCCTAGGACGGGCGATCCGCTCTCGAACACGAGCCAAGCCTTCCTTCTTGCGATTCCAGGGGCAGAGGGCTCCTTGTTTCTGTCGCAGAGAACGGCTTTCCTGGCGAACACAGGAGACAGCGACGGGGTTGTCGGAAGTCTCGAGCGCCTCCTCAAAGCAGGGGTTGTCTCGATCAGAGACGATACGTCGTACTCATCTCTGGAAAGGCGCTGGCTGACACTCCCTAAAAAATAAGAAATAAAATTAAAACTTAATAAAGTCACTGAAGTAGTTCATAAAAAATTCAAAATGTTTATAAAACTATAAAAGGCTAAATTATTAGTGGCTGTTAACTGTTATCAGTGAATAATCTTCAGGGGGATTTGTGCATTGTTACTTTGTACAGCTGCTTGTATTTTAACCCTTTTACCCCCAGGCTATTTGGAACTTTCCAACCCTTAACCCCCACGGGTTATTTTTTTTTCAAGCACATTTTGCTGTATATATTTTTAAAATTGCTCTAACAGCCTTAATTTTCATCATAGAGAGGTCAGGTTGGTCTCATTCTCTTGGAAAATACCTGAAGTTTCCTAAAAAATTATCAAATATATGCAAAAAAAATGTATATAGCAGTTTTTTGCAAGGACGTACCAGTACGTCCATGGGGGTAAAGGGATGAGTTTTGTGAAACGTACCAGTACGTCCTTTGGGGGTAAAAGGGTTAAATCAAATGAGCAGAGTAAACTATTTGGTTGCACTGACGTTAAAAAACAACATCGGAAGGTTGGATATTAAACTGCGCCACATTCAAGGTTCTTACTGTGCCCTTTGTCTTTTAATCTTGAAAACTAATTAAAAAAAAATTTAGGGTTTCATTAAATAGTAACAGTGAACGGGAAATAATTTCCCGAGATCCCTCAAAATCACACTGCAATACTTGCTTCAACATAAGCCAGTAAACTATCCCCACGTAAACCGGCGTTTAGCAATAGAGAAAACAACCCTTCTTACGGTGCAACGGTCTCATACTGGGGTAGGCTATGAGCTAGGTTAGTTTAGAGAAACTAGCGTAGAGTAACTTACAAAAGCTAGGTTCTGTCAATTTATGTTAAACTTTGGAGCCTTTGTATATCAGCGGCCAGTTCCTAACGCGTTCTTTAAAGATTGCCATCAACTAACCTAAACTTTCACCCCTAACCTAACCTACAAGCCGTGTCC
This sequence comes from Palaemon carinicauda, assembly GCF_036898095.1. NCBI lineage: Eukaryota > Metazoa > Arthropoda > Malacostraca > Decapoda > Palaemonidae > Palaemon > Palaemon carinicauda. The sequence goes on from NC_090749.1 coordinate 104,555,955, forward strand.
TTACCTACTTACTTAACGGTGGGGCTAACAACCCCCTTTACACTGCTGTATTTTTAAGTCAGACAATAATAGATACAGGTGGCCGCTATCATACATACAGCCCTAAAATTTAACACGGAAATTTTCATTAATTTGATGTTCTGTAATTTAGTATACGGCATTCTAGGGGTGGCAGATAAGCCCCGCCCAGTTTAGTCGGGATACGGCTTTCTACGTTAGTTTAGGGAGAAAAGGACTGTACAATGGTTATCATAGAAATAGCCGTTAACTCGTCGCTCGCTCGGTGAACTCCGACACGGGTCGAAGGGACCTCGGCTACAAGGCTACGTCTGCCGTAGCTAACTCCTACGATTCTGGTCTCCATAAGGCCGAGATATTTCGTAGCCTGCCGTGAAGGACAGGTCATAATGGATTAAATAAATCGCTTCATATTAATCCTGATGTCCTAAGGACATTTTAACACCTAAAATAAATGATATCTTTAAATGCCTTTCCTCCGTTCTAGTCGAAAGGCCGAAAAATGGCCCGGGTACCTACAAAACACCTCAATTTACTTATAAAACGGGTGTTATTTCATACCAAATGCTTATCAAATAGTAGTTTAATACTTACCAAGGGATTTCCTGCCCTTCTCGATGCTCATTTTGACGTAATTAACACGAATTTGACATTACGAGAAAAATTACGGCGGACACAAACCATAACATGATTCAAATTGTTGTTATGATGCGCACGACAGGGTTACCAGATTAGTTTGACTGGATTATCGTACATGAGCCTTAAAATTGTCGATTTTCAACCAAAATTATCGTACACAGTTTCAATATAATTATTAGGGTGTTACATGATTGACTTATTTCAAAAGATTTTAGTATAATTGTTTAATTAAACCCACACACAACTACATTGTTTATACCTTAGGTATGTATCGTACATCGTACCGGACCTAAAAATAATCGTATATGTATGATAATTATCGTACGAATGGCACCCCTGGCGCACAATGGGAGAGTGTTGCCATATTACGAAAACAGTTCATTGCTTTTTATATTATAAGTTGTATTTTCTAATCTTTAGATTAAAATCATTATTTTAAAAGGTGAAAATTTGTAAATCTATTATTTAATCTCTTTTTGATAGGTATATTATATGTGAAATTCGTTAGATATTACTAAATATTCCCATTTTTCGTGACCGTGGGCCTGAACATTCCAAACTGTTACGTAGCGCATTTTTTTTTTCGATAAAAAATACGGATTTATTTATACTTCTAAAACATCTATGATAAATTATTATGATATGTAAAATAAACTTATATATAATTAATCTAAAAATTTATTATTAATTATTTTTCAAGCATCAACAGATATACATTTATAATACGTAAATAGTTGCTAAAGTTAGAACTTTCTATGTAGCGCTGACATTTTTAGCAATTTTATTATTCAAAATGTAAAAATGTATATTTCATCTCTAATAAAAAAAATTATAACGTAACTTATAACACATTACGTAATAAATACAGTTTAATTATACCTTTTTCTACTGATAAATTACATAAGCGTTGTTAAAGTATATATGCATGTAATATTAAGGAAAACACTCGCAAGATTTACTGGTGATTTAAAATTGTAGTGTGTAGGCCTAAAGACCATATTAGTTACTGAGTATAGGCCCACAAGGAAAGATATACACATATACATTATACATTTTTGTTAATTACGTTCATTTATAAACACCAAAGACGTACTAAAGAATGTATTATAAATTGTACGAATTAACTGACCCACTGTGGTAAGAAATGCTATAGATTTTTAAAAAGATTATTTCTGGAAAGATTATTCTGAGAAGAAACTTGTGATAAACTTTATTATTACAACGATTACTGCAACTCCATCTTCTTAATTTTCTACTGAATATATTGCAAAGGGGATGCTATAAGCCCTAGGGTCTCCAGTATGGAAAAATAGCCCGGTGAGGAAAGGAATCAATGAAATTGAAAAAAATACAAGAGAAGTAATGAACAACTAAAATAAAACATTCATGATCTGTTTTAATGTTTTTACTGTTCTTAACATATTTTATATTCTTCATTATTTCTCTTGTAGCTTATTTTCTTATTTCCTTTCCTCGCTAAGCTATTTTCTCTGTTGGAGCCTTTGAGCTTATAACATCCTGCTTTTCCAACTAGGGTTGTAGCTTAGCAAGTATCAACAACAACAACAACAATAATAATAATAACATTAAAAGATATTTTTATATATACGTTATAAAATCTTCCAAAAAACAACAACAAGAGGAAGAGAAATAAGATAGAATAGTGTGTCTGAGTGTATCCTCAAGCAAGAGAACTCTACTCTAAGACAATGGAAGAAGACCATGGTAAAGAGGCCATGGTACTACCCAAGACTAGAGAAGAGCTGCTTGCCATAGCTAAAGAGTCTCTTCTACCCTTAACAAGGGGAAAGTGGTCACTGAACAATTTCAGTTCATAATATGTAGTAATTCTCTTAGATATTTTAGAAGTCCGGTTTTGTTTATATTTTAAACTCTATTCTATGTAAATTAATAGGCTGAGAATAGTTCTTTCTCTGGGTATGACACCTTTTATCAGTCTCACTCCTCTGTTTACTATGTTTCGTAATTTATCAAGTAGCACTCTTGGAAAATTATAGAAGACGGAGTTGCAATAGTTGATCCTGGTAATAATATAGTTTATCACAAGATTATAGACTATTCATCCATTTTTTCATAAAAGCAATGTTTATACAATGATATCCACCGGTTTTTCAACTATGTTATTTATTTGAAATATCAAGACAGAGTTATTTATGTTTATATTTTCATGCTGTTTTTCTTTACAATCACCATAAACTCAGTTTAATTTCAATTTAATTTCAGTAGTTTAACTGCCACCCATTCCCTAACACTAGAAATAAATTTGGTTTGGAGTTTAAGGCATTTCATATATAGTGAAGTAAAATTGTGGATCTTTAGTAGCCCTAAATTCCTACAATATTGTAGCTAAAAATTGCGCGCCAAATATTACGAAATAACACAAGCAGATTTTACATAATTTTTTAGTTATATAAGCGCATGTTCTGGCAAACATTTATACACCTATTATATATTGTTTTATCTATAGAATATACATACAGAATAGTTACGTAATTTTGTTCAAATATTTTCTGTTTCTGCCATACATAGGTCTAAAGACATTTTATTTATTGTAGGCATAAATATGTATATTTCATATTAGGTTTGTTTATAGTTTTTGTAAAATTACTGATGATATTCTTTTTAAAATGACAAATTTTCTTATGTAATCTTAATGGTGAACAATGGCAAGTGAAAAGTAAAAAAAAAAATCTAGTAACTTCTCCAACCTGGCTAAGTGTTTAGTTTAATGTAAGATTATTATAATAAATAAAGTTAAAAGTTCAATTATTATAATATTGGCTCTGAATATAACAGAAATAACAATTAAAATCGAAATTTCAAAAAAATCAAATACACATGAAACTCGGGCTAGTACCAAGTGGTGGCTTAATGATGTCTCTAATTTCACACTATTTTCATCATAAACCTTCACAAAACTCTAAATAAATATTATTGAATTTCCTTTTACTTTATATATATTTCAATAATTAATTAAAATACCATATATATGATTAAAGTGCTTTTAAAATTAAACACAGCACAGAATGTCGACATTGATTTCCACGCGGTGGCTTCTAAGCGGCGATAGCGTGAAGTAAACAAACATGGCCGCCGCCGCTTACAATTATGTGGTTACAGCTCATAAACCTACGGCCGTTACAGCCTGTGCTACAGGTAAGGAGGTGCATTTTGTACCCACGACTGTATCTTTGTATAATTCATCTTAGGAAGACATTTATTTATAATAAATAAGCCATTTTTAGTTGGGCCTCGTAGCTCGGCGGTCGACTGTTACCGCCATGTTCCTGTATGTAAACATGGCATGAATTCATATATATTTTGTTTATTACAACTGTTTTGTTGTACGACAGTTATTGATTTTATAAATGGATTAAACTGTATTGATTTTATATATTAATTATGCATTAACTGTAATTTAAAAGCTACTTACAATATGTGGTTTCATACTGGCCACACTAAGTATCGAGTTATAACGCAATTTTATATATAAGTCATTGTAAGATTATTATTATGTTCTAAGTTAATTAAAAATGTTCATTATAACATTCTATTGGTTATTTTGTTAATGGAATGACGTGTTACTCATTACAAGTGTGTCCAGTTCACTACCTCATAGAAGATCTGACATTTAGGGTGAATATTCTTGTTTAACATATATACTATTAAGCTATCACACATCTTGAAAAAACAAAAAGTGGGCTTTAAACTATATGCAGATGATACTCAGTTTTACCTCTCAATTTCAACAACACAAGATACAGAGAAGAAAATTGATGAGATAATGACTGAAATAAAAACATGGATGCAGAGGAAAAAGCTCAAATTAAATGATGATAAAACAGAATGTATGTTTTTCGGCACAAAGGTGGCTTTGAAGAATTACCAGTTAATTCAAAGTATAAAAATTTGGTGATGCTGATGTTGGGATTGTGGCTGTTGTGAAAAGTTTGGGTGTACTGATAGACTGTAATTTGTCAATGAAGGACCAAATTTTGAACACAGTGAAAGTGTGTAACTATCACCTGAGAAACATAGCATTTATTAGAAAATATTTAACAGAGGGCAGTACAAAAATTTTAGTGATGAGTCATGTAATATCAAGGCTTGATTATTGCAATTCTCTGTACTACAAATTGCCCAATACACTACTAAGAAAGCTTCAAAATGTGCAAAACCGGCGGCTTGACTGATAAAAGGCATTAAACTAAGGGAGAGAATAACTCCTGCATTGATCGATCTACATTGGTTACCTGTTAAGGCTAGAATTGAATTTAAAATTTGCCTGTTGACTCACAAAGCACTTACAAGTGATAAGCCTAAATATCTTCGTGATTGCTTGGTCCCCTACCCTGAAGCTACCAGCGCCGATGTAAGAGTTAGACATGCTGATGACATACATGGACTATTCGAAATTAGCGTGAATCATGCAATAGGAGGAAGAACGTTCAGTTATGCTGCACCGAGACTCTTTAACGACCTTCCATTCGATGTCAAGAATAGCAATAATGTGGCAGCTTTCAAGAAAAACCTGAAGACTTATCTTTTTAGAAAGTGTTACAATAGTGACCTGAAAACTATTAAGCCTGAATACAAATGCTAGCGAAATAACTGATAACGATACAGAGCAAAATATTAACTGGAAAGAAATTATTTTTTTCACACCAAGGCCCGCCTGAACAGACCTTTAGTGTTTGGTGGAGGGCGAGAAATAAACCCGTAAAAGTAGAATATCGTAAGGGCTTCCTACGCTTATGAAAATAGAAATTTCCTTCATATCTATTTCATAAGACGTGTCCATAGTTCTGCAAAACCTTTACACTCAAACACATCCTAACCTACAAGCCGTGTCCTCCGCGTCCTTAACTACTCGGCTGACGCCCCCATAGACTGTTGTATTATTACCTTCCCCTTGGTTTATTATGTAACCCACTTCACTTTGGGCAGGGTCTTGTCCATCATTTATATATATATATATATATATATATATATATTCATATATTTAGATATATATATATATACATTTGTATATATATATATATATATACAGTGATACCTCGGTAGTCGAACGACTCTATACTCGAACAATTCGGAGTTCGACCAAAATTTTCGAGAAATTTTTGCTGCGGTGCTCGACCAAAAATTCGGTACTCGACCAGCCGAACACGTGACGACCGCATGGGCTTTGTGATGATCGCGCCATCTCGGCCACTCTCGCTTGTTCGGGAAGCATCAGTTCTCTCGAGAGCGTCACTCAGACAACGCGCGATCAGCATTCGTTGTGATTTAGTGATTTTCAGTGCTTTTAATTGCTTTTTTAGCTTTCATAATGAGTCCCAAGAAAGTAATGAGTGTTAAGGGGAAGGAGAAGAGGAAAACAGTGCGAACAACGATCGAGTTGAAGAAGGAAATTATAGCGAAATATGAGAATGGTGTACGAGTGTCCGATTTAGCGGTAGAATACGGAATGGCGAAGTCGACCATTTCTACGTTTTTAAAGCATAAAGAAATGATTAAGAAGGCGAATGTTGCAACGGGAGTTACGGCGGTAACTAAGCAAAGGCCACAAGTGATTGAGGAGATGGAAAAGTTGCTTTTAATATTTATTAAAGAAAAACAGTTGGCCGGGGAAAGTGTTAGTGAAGCGTTCATTTGTGAAAAAGCGTTGCATATCTATGAAGAATTAGTGAAGAAAAGTCCGAGTACCAGTGAAAGTGATTCATTTACATTTAAAGCGAGCAGGGGTTGGTTTGAAAAGTTTCGTAATAGAACAGGTATTCATCGTGTTACTAGGCATGGGGAGGCAGCTAGTTCGGATCAAATTGCAGCCGATAAATACGTGGGGGAATTCGATCGGTACATAAATGAACAAAATTTGATCGCACAACAAGTCTTTAATTGTGATGAGACTGGGTTATTTTGGAAGAAAATGCCAGCCAATACGTACATTACCAAGGACGAGACGAAGATGCCAGGTCACAAGCCAATGAAAGATAGGCTAACATTGAAACAATTAACAATAGACCAGTTTTTCACAAAAGAAAAGAAAGCTGCTACATCAAAGCCTGTTTCTCCTCCAAAGAAGAGACAAAGAAGAGAAGAAACCCCTGAAATAGATCTGCCCACCCTTTCATTGGAGAGAGAAACAACTCCTGAAGGAGAACTACCCCGCCACATCATGGAAGGGGACTCTCCTTCCAAGCAGTAACCTCCCCCTTCCATCCTCTCCACATCCATCCCTGTATGCCATCGAACCGCTGCTCAAAGGTATGTTCACTACAGTACAGAAAATGGTTTAAAATTGTTTTATTTTAGTACAGTAAATGGTTTAAAATTGTTTTATAGGATTTTCTGACCAATTTCATACACATTTAGATAATTATTGTTGTTTAGGTACACGTTTTATTAATATTTTGGGCCTGTTCGAGTGCTTGGGAACGGAATAGAATATATACCATTATTTCTTATGGGGAAAAAAAATTCGGTACTCGAACAAATCGGAGGTCGAACACGGATCTCGAACGGATTATGGTCGAGTACCGAGGTATCACTGTATATATATTTATATATATATATATATATATATATATTTTCAATATTAAACTTACCCGATAATCATGTAGCTGTCAACTCCGTTGCCCGACAGAATTCTATGGAGGGATACGCCAGCTATCACAATACTAGAAGGGGGTGTACTTACCAGCGCCACCTGTGGCCAGGTACTATAGTACTTCTTGTTGACACCTCCTCAATTTTTCCTCTGTCGTGCTTCCGGCAAGACGTTCTGAGATACGCTTATGTTCTTGGAGTATTTTCACGACTTTGGTGAAGTATTTCTCTTTGATTTCGGCTGTCGCTTTACTGGAAACCTTCTTATATTAGCTTAGATAGCTTTTATATAGTCCTGATTAACGGTTAACGATCTTTTGCTTGATTTTGAAACCCCACTTGGCTAACTCTTTGGATTCAAGATGTCTGACATTTCACAAGCCCCCACCCATAGACGATGTAGGTCTTGTAATAGGCGTATTCCGAAGGCCTCGGTAGATCCTCACACCGCTTGTTCTGACTGTAGGGACAGGCCCTGTCAGTTAGAAAATCGATGTGAGGAATGCGCCGGACTTTCGGAACTTGATTTTGTCCGTCTTTTGAAATATTCAACTAAGTTAGAGAGAGGCAGAGTTAGGAGGAGTTCTTCTCACTCTTCACTTTTTTCCTCACCTCATGATCCCCTACCTTTTCCTACCCCTGTAGTGGCTACCCCCGAACCTACTATTTGCCCTCAGCCTGATATGTCTGTTGTGTTGCGTGCTATTCAGGCCTTAGGCGATAAAGTAGAGTCAGTGGTTAGCGATCATAAGTCTCTTATGGCCGAAGTCAAGGAGCTTAAGGTCAAGAGTGCAGTGGGTGGTATTAGTGCCAGTGCTGTGACGAGTGCTAGTGTCAGTGCAGTGCCAAGTGCTAGTGTCAGTGTCAGTGTGGTGCGTGAGGATACTTCTGTGCGCGCCAGTCGTCCTCCCAGTCCGGGACCTCTTGCAAGCTCCCATGCCCAGGGGAGAAGCAATGTCGAAGGGCAAAAGGGTTCGGCAGGCCTTGATCGGCGCACAGAAGTATCCTCGGTGGTTGCGGGCGTGTCTTCCAGAGACCGTCACTCCCACCTGCAGACGATTGAGCCCGTCTTTTACTCGTCCGCTGATCAATTGTCAGGGAAGAAACGCTGGACTCAGGTCTCTAGACCACTCAAACGCAGAGTCCAGTACGCGAGCGCTCAACCGGGCTGCAGTCATTGGCTCAGCTCTGACTCGCCACAGTCATCAGTCGACTGCACTCCGCCCAAGAGGAGTAAGGTTCTGCCGCAACAGATCTCTGCTGTTCAGGCTTTGCCTCAGCAGACCGTAGTGTCTGCCGACCCCAAGTTGTCTCTTCTGCAGTCCATGCAGTCACAACTTTCGGTCTTGATGCGTGAGTGTCGAGCTGAGAAGGTTGCGCCTCCGCCTGCACTTGCTCCGCCTGCGCTCGCTCCGCCTGCGCTCGCTCCGCCTGACCGCAGTACCACCTGCCAGGCGTACGATGTTGAGCCACGTTCTGAGTTTACTGTTCCCAGTGGTGTTCAGCCTCCGCCTTCCTTAAGGCAACCTCAGCAATGGGATCAGGAGGCTTATACCCCTCTTCCTCCGCTTCCACTTGCTGCTCCACCAGTGATGCAACACTCAGTCGAGGTACAACAACCTCTCCCAACCATGAGTCAGTCTCCTCAGCTCTCGCTGCAGCGAGCTCAACCCTCCTCTAGGCAAGCACCACAACACCTTAGCCTTGCGCCTCAGGAGCCTCAACTGGCGAGACATTTACTTTGTTCTGCGCAGCCTCTATCTCATCGCTCTCCGCTCACACCACAGGAACAGGAACTTACTACTCCGCTTCCGCCAACCTCTCAGCAAGCTCAACCCTTGAGTTCAGCCACTCATGCCAGGAGTCAGCCTCCTCCACCCATGCGCCTACCTTCTGCTTCTGCTTTTGTTCAGCCTTTGCAGTCTGAGCCTCAGGTGTTCCCTCAACAGAGTCTTGAAGAGGAAACCACTAATATTGATGTTCCAGCTCGTACTGACTCTGCTGTTCAGCATACCTTTCCGATCTCTTCGCTACACTCTGGTGATGAGGCGGCACACCTGGATCCCTCATCAGACGTGGATGAATCCAAGTCTTCCCCGCCTTCTATTGACTTTCGTAAGGTCTTGGCTCTGTTTAGGGAGGTATACCCAGACCACTTTGTCTCTGCTATTCCCCGCTCTCCACCATCTGAGTTTTCGCTGGGCATGCAGCCAACTAAGTCTACCTTTACTAAGCTAGTCCTAGCAAGGTCCTCTAAGAGAGCGTTTAGGATCTTAGGGGAGTGGTTGCAGACTAAGCAGCACCTTGGCAAGACTTCGTTCATGTTCCCTCCGACTAAGCTCACTTCTAAAGCGGGCGTTTGGTATGCCACAGGAGAGGAACCAGGCTTGGGAGTACCTGCCTCTGCCCAGGCTGACTTCTCAAGTCTGGTAGACTCGCCTCGTAGAACTGCAATGAGGCGCTCTAAGGTTTGCTGGACCTTCTCAGACCTTGATCACCTTCTGAAGGGTGTTTTTAGAGCATTTGAGATGTTCAACTTCCTAGACTGGTGCCTGGGGGCTCTCAGCAAGAAGACCTCCCCTGCGGACAAGGATTCTGCCATGCTACTGATGTCCTGCATGGATAAGGCCATTAGAGATGGATCTGGCGAGCTTGCGTCGTTGTTTGTATCAGGGGTTCTTAAGAAAAGGGAACAGCTTTGTTCCTTCCTTTCCTCCAGCATTACACCTTGTCAAAGGTCTCAACTCCTTTTCGCTCCGCTCTCGAAGTTCCTCTTCCCCGAAGAGCTGGTTAAGGAATTGTCTGCTGCCCTGATACAAAAGGACACACATGATCTTGTAGCCTCATCGGCTCGTAAGACTAAGGTTGCTTCCTCAGTCCCTAGGACTTATCGCACCCCAGTAGCTGATACTCCTGCTACGAGGTTCATACCGCCCTTTCGTGGTAGAGCCCCCAGCCGAGGAAGCTCCCGTCCAGACTCTTCCAGGAGCAAGTCTAGGAAAGGTTCCAAGGCCTCTAAAGGAAAAAACTGACTCTCCGCATCTCCAGACAGCAGTAGGAGCCAGACTCAAGAGCTTCTGGCAGGCCTGGGAAAAGAGAGGTGCAGACGCACAGTCTGTCAGTTGGCTGAGGGAGGGTTACAGGATTCCATTCTGCCTCAAACCCCCTCTGACCACATCTCCCATCAACCTCTCTCCCAACTACAAAGAAGAGGACAAGAGGCTAGCGTTGCACCAGGAGGTATCGCTACTTGTGCAGAAGAAGGCAGTGGTTATAGTCCGGGACCATCAATCCCCGGGCTTCTACAACCGTCTCTTTCTGGTGGCCAAGAAGACAGGAGGTTGGAGACCGGTGCTGGACGTCAGCGCGCTCAATGCGTATGTCACCAAGCAGACGTTCACGATGGAGACGACGAAGTCGGTCCTAGCAGCGGTCAGGCAGGAGGACTGGATGGTCTCGTTGGACTTGAAAGATGCCTACTTTCACGTTCCTATTCATCCAGACTCCCAACCTTTCCTGAGATTCGTTTTTGGAAAGGTTGTCTACCAATTCCAAGCCCTGTGTTTTGGCCTAAGCACAGCTCCTATGGTGTTCACGCATCTGATGAGGAATATAGCAAAATTCCTCCACTTATCGGACATCAGAGCCTCCCTCTACTTAGACGACTGGCTGTTGAGAGCCTCCACGAGTCGTCGCTGTCTGGAGAGTCTCAACTGGACTTTGGACTTAATCAGAGAACTGGGTCTATTAGTCAACATAGAAAAGTCTCAGCTCATTCCCTCCCAATCCATTGTGTACCTGGGAATGGAGATTCGGAGTCAGGATTTTCGGGCTTTTCCATCGGCCCCAAGGATAAGCCAAGCCCTAGATTGCATCATGAGCATGCTGAAGAGGAGCAGTTGCACGGTGAGACAGTGGATGAGTCTCACAGGGACCCTTTCATCACTGGCCCTGTTCGTCGAACTAGGGAGACTCCACCTCCGCCCTCTTCAATTCCATCTTGCAGCTCATTGGGACAAGGGTTTGACTCTCGAAGCAGTCTCTATCCCAGTCACCAAAGAGATGAAGACCACTCTCTTGTGGTGGAAGACCAATCTCCTTCTCAGGGAGGGCCTATCATTGGCTATTCAGACCCCCAATCTTCATCTCTTCTCAGATGCATCGGACTCGGGCTGGGGTGCGACCTTGAACGGACGGGAATACTCGGGAACGTGGAACGAAGAACAGGGAACGCTCCACATCAACTGCAAGGAGCTACTAGCAGTTCATTTAGCCCTGCTGAACTTCAAGTCCCTCCTGCTAGGCAAAGTGGTGGAGGTGAACTCAGACAACACCACAGCCTTGGCTTACATCTCCAAGCAAGGAGGGACCCATTCGAGGAGCCTATACGAGATCGCAAGGGACCTCCTCATTTGGTCAAGAAGTCAAAACCTCACTTTGGTCACGAGGTTCATTCAGGGCAATATGAACGTCTCAGCAGATCGCCTAAGCAGAAGGAATCAGGTCATTCCCACGGAATGGACCCTCCACAAGAGTGTGTGCAACAGACTTTGGACCTTGTGGGGTCAACCTACCATAGATCTGTTTGCCACCTCCATGACCAAGAGACTTCCGCTGTACTGTTCCCCAGTTCCAGACCCTGCAGCAGTTCATGTGGATGCTTTTCTGCTGAACTGGTCCCATCTCGACCTTTACGCATTCCCACCGTTCAAGATAATCAACAAAGTCCTGCAGAAATTCATCTCGCACGAAGGGACACGGCTGACGCTGGTTGCTCCCCTTTGGCCTGCAAGAGAATGGTTCACAGAGGTACTTCAATGGCTAGTCGACATCCCCAGGACTCTACCTCTAAGAGTGGACCTTCTACGTCAACCTCACGTAGACAGGTTACATCCAAACCTCCACGCTCTTCGGCTGACTGCCTTCAGACTGTCGAAAGATTCGCTAGAGCTAGAGGCTTTTCGAAGGAGGCAGCCAGTGCGATTGCCAGAGCTAGAAGGGTTTCCACTCGTAGAGTCTACCAATCTAAGTGGGAAGTCTTCCGGAGCTGGTGTAGAGCCAATTCAGTATCCTCTACCAATACCTCTGTGACCCAAATAGCTGACTTCCTATTACATCTTAGGAATGAGAGATCCCTTTCAGCCCCTACGATTAAAGGGTACAGGAGTATGTTGGCTTCAGTTCTCCGCCACAGAGGTTTGGACCTTTCTTCCAACAAGGACCTTCAAGACATCCTTAAGTCTTTTGAGACTTCTAAAGAGCGTCGTCTATCCACTCCAGGCTGGAACCTAGACGTAGTCTTAAGGTTCCTTATGTCACCTAGGTTCGAACCTCTCCAGTCAGCTTCCTTCAAGGACCTTACCCTCAAGACTCTTTTCCTCGTCTGCCTTGCAACAGCTAAGAGAGTCAGTGAGGTTCATGCCTTCAGCAAGAACATTGGTTTCACGACCGAATCTGCAACATGTTCTTTTCAGCTCGGATTCCTAGCAAAGAACGAACTTCCTTCACGTCCTTGGCCTAGATCGTTCGAAATACCTAGCCTCTCCAACATGGTAGGTAACGAACTAGAGAGAGTTCTTTGCCCTGTCAGAGCTCTCAAGTATTATCTTAATAGGTCTAAACCTATTCGAGGACAGTCAGAAGCCTTATGGTGTGCCATCAAGAAACCTTCGAGGCCCATGTCCAAGAATGGGGTTTCGTATTATATAAGGCTTCTGATTAGAGAAGCCCATTCTCACTTAAAGGAGGAAGACCTTGCATTGCTGAAGGTAAGGACCCACGAAGTAAGAGCCGTAGCTACTTCGATGGCCTTTAATAAAAACCGTTCTCTGCAGAGCATAATGGATGCAACCTATTGGAGGAGCAAGTCAGTGTTTGCATCATTTTATCTTAAAGATGTCCAGTCTCTTTACGAGAACTGCTACACCCTGGGACCATTCGTAGCAGCGAGTGCAGTAGTAGGTGAGGGCTCAGCCACTACATTCCCTTAATCCCATAACCTTTTTTAACCTTTCTCTTGAATGCTTGTATTGTTGTTTTTTATGGTTGTTACGGTAGGCTAAGAAGCCTTCCGCATCCTTTTGATTTGGCGGGTGGTCAATTCATTCTTGAGAAGCGCCTGGGTTAGAGGTTGTGTAGAGGTCCTTTAGTAGGGGTTGCAGCCCTATATACTTTAGCACCTTTGGGTTGATTCAGCCTCCAAGAGGAACGCTGCGCTCAGTAAGGAAGACGAACTTAAAAAAGAGGCAGAGTAACGGTTCAATTCGACTTCCTTACCAGGTACTTATTATTTCATTGTTATTTGAGATAACTGTTATATGAAATATGGGATACTTAGCTATCCTTTAATCTTGTACACTGGTTTTCACCCACCCCCCTGGGTGTGAATCAGCTACATGATTATCGGGTAAGTTTAATATTGAAAAATGTTATTTTTATTAGTAAAATAAATTTTTGAATATACTTACCCGATAATCATGATTTAATCGACCCTCCCTTCCTCCCCATAGAGAACCAGTGGACCGAGGAAAAATTGAGGAGGTGTCAACAAGAAGTACTATAGTACCTGGCCACAGGTGGCGCTGGTAAGTACACCCCCTTCTAGTATTGTGATAGCTGGCGTATCCCTCCATAGAATTCTGTCGGGCAACGGAGTTGACAGCTACATGATTATCGGGTAAGTATATTCAAAAATTTATTTTACTAATAAAAATAACATTTTATATATATATTCTTATATTTATATATATATATACATTTATATATCTATATATATTTATATATATATTATATTTATATATATATATATACATTTATATATCTATATATATATTTATATATATATACATTTATATATATATATATATATATATATATATATATATATATATATATATATATATATATATATATATATATATATATGTATATATATATATATATATATATATATATATATATATATATATATATATATATATATATATATTCATATATTTATATATGTATACATTTATATATATATTATATATATATTCATATATTTATATATGTATACATTTATATATATATATATATATATATATATATATATATATATATATATATATATATATATATATATATATATATATATATATATATATATATATGTATACATTTATATATATATATATATATATATATATATATATATATATATATATGTATACATTTATATATATATATATATATATATATATATATATATATATATATATATATATATATATATATATATATATATATATGTGATGGCTGGCTTTGACCACCACTCAAAACACTACACTTATCAAATAGTATTCACCATCATACAGTACTAAGTCCACTAAAGGTGGAATAGTAACCAAACATCAATACGAGTGCAAAGTCAACTCAAGGGGACAAAGAAAATACCACAAAAATTTCCTTAATTTTAATACATAATAACTAGACAGAAATAACACCTGAACCACAATAATACATTAATAAATGATACACACTCAATCTTAACTCCCTGCAAAAGAAAACAATTACACAATTACAGAAAGGTCATCAACACATACATACTAAATGGAGAGAGGGTCCAGAAAGGAGAAGGCCAACGAAAAGTGAGAACATCCTAACAAATACAAATTAAATATCCCTATCAAATTGACGATGGCTGGTTTGATGGAAAGGCTTTCACAAGCTCCACTAATGACGTCAGCTGACTATCACAGGTCGTGATCACGATACTTAAATAGGTATAAATATTATTACCTTGGGATAGAGAGGTCCCCTTGGCTTTTACTGAACCAAGGGAAGTACACAAAATGCAAGACGATATGAGTCCTTGCTGCAGAGAAAGGATATCCAAAAAGCTAAATAGCTTCACAATGTAGCTCTGCAATGGTGAGGAGTAAATATCGTTCCCACAGCAATCGTCGCGCCCTTCAAAGTTGGAGGCTCAGAAACACACTAAGGAACCATCCTCAAAAAAAGCCCCTCCAAAACTCCGTTCACGCAGGAGCGCAGCCACGTAACCCACACCACTTAAAAATATAAAACAGCCGTTAGTCCATTATAAACACTAACATAACCACCAGTGAAAAGACAAACTATTAAAGAAGGTAAACAATAAGTCTACAGTATATTTAACCTTATACATCTATAAAAACTTAAATAATTTAGAAATATATAGCAATAATGTTACAATATATATAATTTATGTGTATATATATATATATATATATATATATATATATATATATATATATATATATATATATATATATATATATATATATATATATATTATATATTATATATATATATATTGCTTCAAAATAATTAATATCTATAGTTTTTTATACTAATATTTTTCAGAAGCCAGAATATTCTTGTATTTTTTCAATTTTTATTTATCCCATTTCTATAGTTACAACATCAAGAATTTAATATATCTAAAATTGAAAACAATAAGCTTATTGTACTTTTTAATTGATGGTTTGTGTCACTTAAATTATATAAAAATTGCAAATTCATACTTAGCTTTGACCAATCCTGAGGTAATCATAAATTCGTGAAAATATGAAAGCATACATTAAATACAAACTGTTGTTATTATTATTATTATTATTATTATTACTTGCTAAGCCACAATCCAAGTTGGAAAAGCAGGATGCTATAAGCTCAAGCACTCCAATAGGGAAAAATATACATGCAGTGAGGAAAGGAAATAGAGATAAAATAAACTACAAGGAAATTAATGAACAATTAAAACATTTTGAGAATATTACCAACATTAAAATAAATTATAAAAACTTCCCCCCCCAAAAAAAAAACAAGAGAAATATAAAATAGTGTACCTGAGTGTACCCTCAAGCAAAGTAGCTCAATCTCAAGTCAGTGGCTGTAGCCAAGACTAGAGCACAATGGTTTGATTTTGGAGTGTCCTTCTAGAAGAGCTGCATACTGTAACTAAAGAGTCTCTTCTACCCTTACCAAGAGGAAAGTAGCTACTGAACAATTACTTGCTTTAAGGGCTGCTTATCTGGTCCTGTACAGCAGGGGAACCATGCTCTCTACAGGACCTCCACAGTCATTTGATGATGTTCATTTTTGAGCATTTAACATTTCACGAAGCGTATTTCTTGCTTACTGTTAGGTCCTTTTTCTTGGTGGGACACTGATTATCAGTCTTGCTCCTCTATTTATTATATTTTGTAATGTCTTAAGCTGTACTTTTGGTAGATTTTAGTAGATGGAGTTACAGTAGTCAGTTCTGGTAATTACAGTTTATCACAAGTTTCCTTATAGAATGTTCATCCAGATTCTTTTTTTATAAAATCAATATTTTTTAGATGATAACCAGCAGTTTTTGCTACATTATTTGGGCATTGAGAGACAAGTTACAGTCAAGAAATACACTTAGATCATGAACTTTACTAGATATCGTCACTGAGTCATTATTTACATTTATTTGAATATCACCCAAGCTTCTCACAGTGTATCTTTTCCCCCCCCCCCATAAACTTGGTTTTGTTCTCATTTAATTTTAGTTGTTCAATTGTCATCCTTTCTCTAACACTATCAAGGATTCGGTTTAGAGTTTCAGTAGTGTAATCTACTGTATATCATTTATGGGGAAGTAGAGTTGTGTATCATCTGCAAATAGTTTTGAACTTAACACCATGCCTTTGTAGTATATTTGATAGACCAATAGTATAGATGCAGAATAAGATTGGGCCAAGTACACTCCCCTGAGGTACCCCTCTTGTTTAAAGGTTCATATGATGAATGAGTGTTTCCAATTTGCACACAATAATTTCTGCCAACCAAGGTGTTGTCATGTGTACGAGGACAGTGGAGAATATGTAAAGAATGGGCCAGATTATTCGGTGTATGTGCAGGCAAAGGAAATGTATCCAATGTAATAGTCTGGCCAGTCAAAAGACACAACAACTCTTCGTTCTTTGCTAGGACAAGAATGGCAGATTTTGTGATTTATGTAAGATTGGCTTTCAGTTACTCCTAACTATATTAACCACCCTCTCGTATTCTCGTTTCAGGCCACCTCACGTCGCCAACCGACCTGAACCTGGTCGTAGCGAGGAACAATCGCGTCGAGCTTCATCTGGTGACCCCAGAGGGCCTCCACCCATTGAAGGAGCTTACTATTTATGGGAAGATATCATGCATGCATCTATTCACACCGATGGTAAGACGGTTATTATTATTATTATTATTATTATTAGCTAAGCTACAATCCTAGTTGGTAAAGCAGGACTCCATAAGCCCAAGGACTCCAACAGGAATAAATATCCGAGTGAGGAAATGAAATAATGAAATAAATAAGATACAAGAGAAGTTATGAATAATTGAAATAACATAATTTTAAGAACAGTAACCACATTGAAATAGATCTTTCATAATTAAACTAGAAAAAGAGACGTATGTCTGCATACAAACATTTGCTGCAAGCTTGATCTTATGAATCACTTTCTCTAAATTGTTTGATTATTTTTGATGTTTTATTTTTGCTAATCTTTTTAATGCTCGTGTTGTGTTTATCCAAAGATTAATCTTAACCCTTTTACCCCCAGGCTATTTGGGACTTTCCAACCCCCAGGGGTTATTTTTTTTTTTCCAAGCACATTTTGCAGTATATTTTTTATAAATTGCTCTAACAGCCTTAATTTTTGTCATAGAGAGGTCAGGTTGATCTTATTCTCTTGGAAAATGCCCGAAGTCTCTCAAAAAATTATAAAAAATATGCAAAAAAAAATGTAGATAGCAGTTTTTTTGCAAGGACGTACCGGTACGTCCATGGGGGTAAAGGGATGAATTTTGTGAAACGTACCAGTACGTCCTTTTGGGGGTAAAAGGGTTAATTATGAGTAATCTAGTTATCCCATAAATTAGAGAATTTTTTCAGCATCCTACCATTGTTACAGGGCGAGTCGAAAGACCTGCTCTTCATCCTGACCATGCGGTACTGCGCCATGATCTTGGAGTGCGAGGGGGACGGAGAACACTTCGAAATCGTCACGAGAGCGCACGGAAACGTTGCGGATAAAATCGGTGAGTGGGGATGTAAATTATTTGAGTTTTTTTGTGGAAAGTAACAGTAGAAGGACTGATGTTTAATCTTAGTATAGCTGTATTATTTTCATTTTGTTACCTCTGCCAACGAAGTTGGAAGGAGGTTATGTTTTTGCCCTTGTTTGTGAACAACTTCCTGGCCACAATTTAACTCAGAGTAGTGAAACATTCAGGGATCAATTTTTATGTTGAGACGTAGAAGGGATTCAATTTTGAAAGTCCTAGGTCAAAGGTCAAAGTCAAGCTAATTGTCGACCGAATTAACTCTTAATCTTAACCCAAGTTCACATATGGTTGTCACGCTGACTTCCAATACACCTACGGTTTGAATTGATTCTGGGAAAGGCTAGCCGGTTTTGAGAAATAATTTTCCGTGGCGGAGGTCTGCACTCTCAAAGGGCTTTTCTCGTTTACTGTTTGTATTCAGTGTAACTAGTTTTGGTGTTTGTAATTGTGTCGTGTACCTTTACAGGTCTGTTTTAAGTTATTGTCCAGTATTTTCAACGTGGAAGGGTGAGCACTAATTTAAAAAAAAACATAATAGTATGTCCCGTCGTTGTGTTAGAGAACTATATCATTGTTGTTATAACTCAAGCTATAATCGTGTTTGGAAAAGTAGAATTTTATAAGTCCAAGGGAATCAATATAGAAAAGAAATGAAGTAAAAAAACAAATGATTAAAGAAAAATACAGTACGTCATCTAGCTAGAAAGATAGATAGCAATGTTGAAGAAATAGAGAACAGATAATCTATCTGAGAAAAGATTTGGTCTCAGTATACCTTGATTTGGAACTATCTTTTTAAACTTCAAACTTTTGTATTTAAATTTAGTTTTTAAATGGCGCTTAAATTTTTGTCGTAACTTTGTCTCGGGCAGTAGCAGTGTTTTTTTAATCTATTTTACATGAAGAATAGTTCAGTTATGATTGTAATTCCACTTTTTCATTATCACCTCTGCCAAGGAGGTCATATAAAGATCGGCATCAGCATCTATTTGTTTAGTTATGTTTGTCCGTGAGCAGGATTGTCGAAGCCTCTTGCCAGATTTTAACACCAAATGTTTATTATGCTCCGGAAGGACCCATTGATATTGGGGGTGATCCAACATTATTATTATACAGTAGATAAATTCACATCAGCCGATGGAAAAGAGCAAGCTTGGTCCTTAGACTTGCGTCAAATGTCGATAATCTCCATTGGTGGAAGTCTGAAAACTGTGATTGCTCTTGTTTTAATTGTTAAAGTTCTAAGACATTCCTTTCATTACCTCCGCCAACGAAGTTGGAAGGAGGTTATGTTTTTGCCCCTGTTTGTGTGTTTGTTTGTGAACAGCTTCCTGACCACAATTTTAATCGTAGAGTAATGAAACTTGCAGGGATTAAATGTTATGTAAAAAGCTGGAAATTATTAAATATTTTGGAAGGTCAAAGTCTCGGTCAAGCAAAATGTCCAATTCACGTAATTAGGCATAAGTTTGGACATCGTTGTCACAGAGACTTCAAACTCGGTTCATGTTTGAGTGTATGAAAATCCAAGCTAATTTATACATGTCAAGGTCAAGAAATAACCTGCTGTAGCGGAGGTCTGCCCTCTACTAGGTGTTCCTCTAGTTGTTAAAGTTTTAAAACATTCTTTTTATTTAGGAATGAACTTTGAATATCACTGTCACAAGCACATTCTCACTTCACCTTGCTCCCACAGGGAAGGCGTGCGAGACCGGTATGATTGCGATCGTCGACCCCCAAGCTCGTTGCATCGTCCTGCGCCTGTACGAGGGTCTCATCAAAGTGATTCCCCTGGACAAAGATAACAGCGAATTGAAGGCTTATAATATCAGGTGAGTGGATAGCAGACGAATTTCAGTGTGGCGTCCAGTTCCACCGAGCCCTGACTGGAAGGTTTCCCTCATACACGCCGAGTCTGGGCTTTGTACGTTTGATACATTGGCCCTAGAGTAGGGGAGTATATATTTCTTTGATATTCATGTACTGTTGTATTCCCCGTTTTAGCCTCTTACATACAGCACCTCCCAGAAAATAGGTTTTCCCGTCTTCAAATCCTGTTTTTTCGACTTTGGACAACTTTCCTCGCAGAGTCAAGTTAGAGGAACTGTTACCAGTGTTCATTTCAGTAAATGTTTTTTTTTTTACAGATTATATATGGTATACTGTAGTATTATTAGATTTTCCCAAAAATGGAAGTTTATAATTATGATGCAGTTCTTCAATTTGTTATTCACAAATTTGCTTATTCCTAGGAAGGTCCTGGCCTTCCGTCCTTGCATTCCGTCAAGTAATATTAAAGGGTATATCTTCACAAAAGAAAGGATTGAAGGGCGTCATTGGAATGACAGGTATTGATTGACAGTATAGAAGGAAATAAAGTAAATAATCAAGTGAGAGATGGAATAGTTAAGCAGACCAATGAGTGTAACTTCTTTGGCTTTATAATAGAAGGAGGGAGGTACTGAGAAAGCAGTGAGACACAGAGTAAAGGAAGCACGACAACAATTGAGAGAGGTATAACTAGAGTCCTTTTAGACAAGAAAATTTCATTAACGATCAAAATGAAGGTTTATAAGACAGTTATTGGGCCCTTACTATTATATGGGGCGGAAACTTGGAGACTTGAGAGGAAAGAAAAGGGGCTTTTGGAAAGAACCAAAGTGAGTATTCCTGAAACACATGTTTTTTAGTTATAATTAAATCATGGGTTTTGGGGTGTCATAAAGGGTGCATCCATCATTTTTTTGCTTAATCTCCGTAAACGGTAAGCTCGGACTGTACGTTAGTCGAGAGTTGGTGGGGAAGTGTCGAGTGCCTTGCCACTGTTAAAAAGCAAGTGATGTTACATGTGGTTTTCAGAGCACCGCTGTATCTATATCGTGTCCCTGTATAGCTCCGTGTCAATGACCTTAGATGTCAGGATGCCAGAAAACTTCAGATCAGTTAATCTCTGTACAGTTAAAGTGGCATCTTCTATTTCTTTTACTTTGATCCGACGCTTTATAGTACGGTACTTAGAGACGTTTTTATTAGTTTGTTTAAAACCACATGAAAAACATTCACATACAGACACACAAAAGAACAAAGGTCCATTTTTAAACATTTTTCATAATACTGCAGACCCTGAAACGCCATTTATACCTTTTTTTATAATACTGCAGACTCCGAAACGCCATCTTTACCCTCTGTCCGAACAACCTTTTTCATTTCCAGAGTGGACGAGTTGCAGATTCAAGACATAGCCTTCTTGTACGGGTGTTCGAACCCCACCATCATCATCATCTACCAAGACACACACGGGCGGCATATCAAAACCCACGAGATATCTCTGAAGGAGAAAGAATTTTCAAAGGTAATTGTGGACTCTCTCGGTATTTATATCGGCGCAGTACTTTTTCATCTATGCGTCAATTTTTATTGTTTGCGAGAAGGTCCTCGACTTACGAATGTTAAGAGATAACCAGTCACAAATTCAACTTATAGGTCTCGGATATTGTATCAAAAGTTGATAATGAAATGCTGTCATAAAGCAATATTAAATAATTGAATACAGTAAGGAAGACGGACATTTGTAATATGAAACCAGACTATTTGTTGACTTGTCCAGCTGAAAATTGTAGGCATGTAAGGTGAAGCATAACAAAAATAAAGCTTCTTAGAACCTATTAAGTTTGTAATTTGAGGACTTTCTGTATCGGTACAGTAGTTTTTTACCTTCCGCCCGCTTCGTAAGGATCAAAACTTATGTCTCGTCCGTACTTCCAGATCCCCTGGAAACAGGACAACGTGGAGACCGAGGCGTCGATCATAATCACCGTCCCCGAGCCGTACGGAGGCGCCATCATCATCGGGCAGGAGACGATCACGTACCTGACCGGCACGTCTCACGTCACCGTGGCGCCGCCTCTCATAAAGGTAATGCAGGTCAGGAAAATTTACTGTATTTGATAGGTCACCTTAGCGCATCTCGCTGTCACGGCTGCTATTCTTCTCTCGGCGTTCTTTCTTTCCTTTGCTTAGATCCTTCAACACTGGCTCGTTTACTTCCTTTCATTTGACTTTTACTCCGTTCTTTTAGCTTCCTTCTGCTGTTTTTCTCTCTGCGTTCTTTCTTTCCTTTGCTTAGATCCTTCAACACTGGCTCGTTTACATCCTTTCATTTTACTTTTACGCCGTTCTTTTAGCTTCCTTCTGCTAATTTTCTCTCTGCGTTCTTTCTTTCCTTTTCTTAGATCCTTCAACACTGGCTCGTTTATTTCTTTTCATTTTACTTTTATTCTGTTCTTTTAGCTTCCTTCTGCTATTTTTCTCTCTGCGTTCTTTCTTTCATTTTCTTGGGCATTCAACACAGTCTAGTTTACTTCTTTTCATTTTAATTTTCCTTCGTTCTTTTAGCTTTCTTCTCACCTATTTAATCTCTCGTGACTGTGTCCCATATTGATTTTATTTTCCCTTGTTCTATTTTAATTTCTCCTTATTGGTCAAAGTTTTATTTTACCTTTCCTGTTCTTTTTTTACTCTTCTCAATTATTCAGTGTCATTCGTTTCCCTCGTTCTATTTTCATTTCCCTTTATTGGCCCGTTTAATTCTATTTTTCCCCTCTTGATTTTACCTCTCTTGCCTATTTATTCTCTCATACCTTTCTCTCATTCCATTTTTAATGTCCCTATATTGGTCGAAGTCTTCCCTAAGAAATGCACACTTATGTTGAGCATAATTATAATGAAATATCATTAAAAATCTCGCGTGACCGACCGTCGTATCAAGGTGAGAATAACAATCTCTCTCTCTCTCTCTCTCTCTCCTCTTCCTGACAGACCAGCACCATAGTGTGCTACGCGAAGGTCGACTCTAACGGCTCCAGATACCTCATGGGCGACATGTCCGGACGTCTCTTCATGCTGCTGTTGGACAAACAGGACGACCGCGCAGAAGCGACCGTGAAAGTAGAGCTTCTGGGTAAGTTTAGGTCCACGATTTTTAAAGTTTTATCAGTCATTTATAACTTGGAAATAACCCTAGGATTTCTTGATACGTCTTCAGATATTTCTGCTATGGTTAATAAGATTAGCTAGCTGTAAGTAATGTAGATTAGGGTATTGTATAGGCATCATAACTGATACAGTTTCTCAGTTTAGTGTGCCGTGAACTTCATATACTGCAGATTCCAGTTTACATAAAAACTTTTCTGGCAAATATACGCATAGAAATTATGGTAGAAATCCAGGGTACGTTGGTTAGCAAAGTGGTCTACTGAACTCTAGCTTTGCAAATATAAATATTTTGAAGTTTTAAATTAGATTTTTAAATATTTAACTTAGCCGGTGAATATATAATAGCTGCAACTCTGCGGCTCGACAGAAAACACACTCAAAAAACTCGCGAGCGATCGCTATAAAGGTTGCGGGTGTGCCCACCAGCGCCAACTGTCGGCCAGATATTACTCTTGCATGTAAACAAAACCTTCAATTCTTCTCTGTCGACGTTGACGACAAGACGTATTCATACTCGCTGTAGAACCTGGAGTTTTCTTAACATATTTGGTGAAGTACTTCATTTTGGTTTGAGCTTTCGCATTACAGGTGTTTTATCTTCAACTTAAATCTTGAACTCGTTTTTGGATAGATTTAATTTTTGACTTTGGATTGTTTTTTGGACTTAACTTGACTTTTAAATGGCCGACCCTTCCCTCAGTACGGAAGTGTGTTTAGGCTTTTAGCAATTATCTTCACGTTATAAATTAATTATAGATTTTCCTCTATATATTTTATATCTCAACCGCCTTTATTAGGCCTCTTCGATTAGCTTTCCATTTATAATAAACATCAAAATAAAGGTTAATGATTTGTTTATATGCGACCTTTCCTGAGAGTAGGTGGTCCTAACTTGGAAACCGAAGTTAAACAACGTTGAGCCCTTTCAATCGTAAATAGCTTTTACAGAGCTAATGATTTAAAACTTATTAAATGAATATTTTTTTAATAGATATTTTATGAAAGATTTTCTTTGAATAGTCTTCGTACTGTTTCAAAGATGAACTAACGTTTAGTTTATTTATGCTACGCAGTTTGCGCTCTATCGTTACGATAGAGAGAGAGAGTATCACGGTTTCACTTTGCAGAAAGAGTAAATCGATTCTGACGTTTTGTTCATTCTTCTTTCAAAGCTTAAATGTTTTAAATTCTATTTTAAAGGAACTTTTTAATTGAAAAACCTTTCAGTTTTTTCCTTTGGTAAAATAACCTGTTTTTTTGACGAAACGTAAGTGGGCTCTTCTCTTAGGTGCGAAATCAAGAAAGAGAGAGAGAGAAAGATAGAGACGGAGGGAGAGAGAGGAGAGAAAACGTTCCGATCTTTATCTCGTCCCAAGCGGGTAACGTTGTTCTCGTGTTACTCTCGTCCCTAGTCTCTGTACGAGGAGAAAGGATAAAACGTTTTTAGTTTTTTATTCTCGTCCCAAGGCAATGTACGGGGAGAGATTGAAAACGTAGTTTTGAATGAACTAGTGTTTAGTCTCTTCCCCAGCCACTGATTTTTTTATCTTAAAATATGTTTACTGTTTTTTGCTGGTATTAATGTGCTTACATTATACGACTGATTTCGCAATTACAACCTTTTGATGAGGGTAGAATTGCGTGCTTCAGGTAGAAATCAGTTTTATTCATACCTAATGTGAATTGTTAAAAAATTTGATTTCAGTGAAATAAGTGCAAAACAGAAAATCGTAGTGATAAAGTGATATTGCGCAAAGTGTTATCAGTGTTGCGACCGAGGGTTCGTCTGTTCATGCCTGTCGTTCGCCTAGTCCGGGACCTCTTGCAAGCTCCCAAGCCCAGGGGAGAAGTAATGTCGTACGACTTATGGGTTCGAGAGGCCTTGATCAGCGAACAGACGTTCCCTCTATGGTATCGGGTGTATCTTACCAAGATCACCCCTACCATAAGGCGAGAGAGACGATGTTCTCCTCGTCATCCGAAGGCTTTTCGCATAAGAAACCGTGGAACAAGGTTTCGAGGCCCTTTAAGCGAAAGTCAGTCCTTTCAGGACAGGTCCAGCATCCTGGTTTTAACCATTAGGACAGCTCTGACCCTATGCAGTCATCGGAAGACTGCTCGCCGCCTAACAAAAGCGTAACACAGACTCCGAGAGTCTTTTTGTAGGCAAGGTTTTGCGGTCACAGACGTTACCCTCGTCTCTTACCGCAACCATTCCCGTTGATCCTAAATGGGTTGTACGGCAAGACATGCAGAATAAGCTTGCCTCCCTTATGGAAGACTATTCTGCCGATAAGTCCGTTGAGCCTAGCCGTTTATCTCATCGAGATCCTGGCCTTCGGCCACCCTAACGTTCCTTTGTGCGTCCTGTTGACGTTGGCGTAGCCAAGTCACGTCAGTCAGGTTGTTTAGATCCACACTCGATGCGGTCTCGTGTGGATTTTCAGCCACATTTGGACGTTAGGCCACTTGCTGATGCTCCTGTTGACGTTCAGGACGTTCGCTAACAATCGGAGTTGACTTGTTTTGACGCTGAGCGTCAACCTCCGCATTCTAGAGTTGTTTTGACTGCTCAGTCTAGGTGGTCAAAGCAGTCTCGAGTGGACGCTGTGCGTCCTCACGCACCTGTTGTTGTTGACAGTTCACAGACTGTCAAGCAGTTACATGACGTTGCGTCCTGGTCTCACGCACCTGTTGTTGTTGACAGTTCACAGACTGTCAAGCAGTTACATGACGTTGCGTCCTGGTCCGCTACTAATGCACCAGTGCGTGTGGACTCTGCTTGTAAAGCATTGCCACCATGGTAGGTCTCTCCCTTGCTTGAGACTCGGCTATTGTCGGACAAGGTTCCTTCAGATGAGGAAGTTGCTGTTCCCCCTCCTACTGATATTCCCTTGAGGACTCTGTCAGACGGAGAGGAGCCTAAAGCTGCTTAGCCCTCTATGGACTTTAAATAAATCATGCTGATTTTTAAGGATCTTTGTCCGGATCTTTTTGTAACTGCTGCTCCTCGTTCGCCTAAACGTCAGAGCTTACACTAGGCCTAGCTACTTCGAAGCCGTTGTTTTATAAGCTAGTGCTCTCTCGCTCTTCTAAGAGAGCTTTACGTTGGCTAGGCGACTGGTTTATCACCAGGAGGAGTTTGGGGGAGACAGCTTTTGCTTTCCCTTCTTTTAAACTGGCTTATAGAGCGAGAGTCTGATATGACACGAGAGAAGTTCTCGGCTTGGGAGTTCCTGCCTCTGCCCAGATAGACTCCTCAAACCTCATAGACTCTCCCTGGCGCCTGGCCATGAGACGCTCCAAGATTTTACAGGTCGACTTCACAGCTATTTTCGAGCCTTTGAAGTTTTGCTGTACAATTATGTCATGCATAAACAAGGCTTTCAGGGATGGCTCCAATGATCTGACAGCCACGTTCTCTGCAGGAACAAGTCCCTCAGGGATGGCTCCATGATTTGGCAGCCATGTTCACTGCAGGAGTACGTAAGAGGCAAGTGCGCTCAATGTGTTCATTGTCAAGACAAACTTCACGATGAAGTCTTCCAGGCTGTCTTGACAGCATTTATGGAAGGCGACTGGATGGTCTCTCTCGACCTTCAGGAGGCATACTTCCACATTCCTATACACCCGGATTCCCAACCGTTTCTGAGGTTTGTTTACAGGAATTTGGGGTACCAGTTTCGAGCCCTGTGCTTTGGCCTCAGTCCTGCGCCTCTCTTGTTTACGAGGCTCATGAGGAATGTGGCAAAATCCCTCCATCTATCGGGGATCCGAGCCTCCCTGTACTTGGACGACTGGCTTCTCAGAGCATCGTCCAGTCTTCGCTGTCTGCAGGATCTACATTGGACGTTGAGTCTGGCCAGGGAGTTGGGACTTTTGGTCAACCTAAAAGGTCCAACTGATCCCATCCCAGATTATTCTATATTTGGGGATGGAGATTCGCAGTCAAGCCCTGCTCGAAGTCCAACTAATGCTGAAACGAAACGTTTATTCAGTCAGGAGTTGGAACAGTCTCGTAGGGACTCTCTCATCCCTGGAGCAGTTTGTCTCACTAGGGAGACTACACCTTCTGCCTCTCCGGTTCCATCTAGCCTCTCACTGGAACTAGGACAAGACATTAGAGACGGTATCATTCCCAGTCTCCGAACCAGTAAAGGCATGCCTGAAATGGTGGGACAGCAATATCAGTCTGAGAGAGGGACTATCCCTAGCAGTCAAGAACCCAAACCACGTGTTGTCCTCAGACGCGTCGGATTTGGGTTGGGGTGCGACCCTGGACGGTCGTGAATGCTCGGGTCTGTGGACCTCAAGTCAGAAGAGCATGCACATCAACGGCAAGGAGCTATTAGCTGTCCTCTTGGCCTTGATGATATTAGAAAGCTTCTTCGAAACTTAGTGGTAGAGGCAACTCAGACAACACCACAACTTTGGCGTACATCTCCAAGCAAGGAGGCACACACTCCTTCACGCTGCTCGAGATCGCAAGGGATCTTCTCTTATGGTCAAGAATTCGAGGCATCTCCCTGTTGACGAGATTCATCCAGGGGGACTTGAACGTCTTGGCAGACTGTCTCAGTCGGAGGGGTCAGGTGATACCCACGGAATGGACCCTCCACAATGACGTGGGTAAGAGTCTTTGGGCTACTTGGGGTCAACCCACCATAGACCTCTTTGCCTCCTCGTTGACCAAAAGGTTACCAATCTATTGCTCTCCAGTCCTAGATACAGAAGCAATCTACATAGACGCGTTTCTACTGGATTGGTCTTTTCTGGACTTATATGCATTCCCACCATTCAAGATAGTCAACAAGGTACTGCAGAAGTTCGCCTCTCACGAAGGGACAAGGTTGACGTTGGTTGCTACCCTCTGGCCCGCGAGAGAGTGGTGCACCGAGGTACTTCAATGGCTGGTAGACTTTCCAAGAAGTCTTCCTCTAACGGTAGATCTGTTACGTCAGCCCCACGTAAAGAATGTCCATCAAAACCTACCCCGCTCTTCGTCTGACTTCCTTCAGACTATCGAAAGACTCTCAAGAGCTAGAGGCTTTTCGAAGGAGGCAGCCAGTGCGATTGCAAGAGCTAGGAGAGCTTCTACCCTTAGAGTATACCAGTCGAAGTGGGAAGTCTTTCGAGACTGGTGCAAGTCAGCATCTGTGTCCTCGTCCAGTACCTCTGTAGCCCAAACGATTAAGGGCTACAGGAGCATGTTGGCTTCGGTCTTTCGACATAGAGGCTTAGATCTTTCCAACAATAAAGATCTCCAAGATCTCCTTAAGTCTTTCGAGACCTCTAAGGAACGTCGTTTGGCAACTCCTGGATGGAACTTAGACGTAGTCCTAAGGTTCCTCATGTCAGACAGGTTTGAGCCTTTACATTCAGCCTCCCTGAAGGATCTCACCCTCAAGACACTTTTCCTAGTGTGCTTGGCTTCGGCTAAAAGGGTCAATGAACTTCATGCCTTCAGTAAGAACATCGGCTTTTCTACAGAAAAAAGCCACTTGTTCACTTCAACTTGGTTTCCTGGCCAAAAATGAACTGCCTTCTCGTCCTTGGCCTAAATCTTTTGATATTCCTTGCTTATCAGAGATCGTAGGCAACGAACTGGAAAGAGTATTATGTCCTGTTAGAGCTCTTAAGTTCGATTTAGCTCGTACTAAGTCATTACGAGGGAAATCTGAGGCATTATGGTGCTCAGTTAAGAAACCTTCATTGCCTATGTCAAAGAATGCTTTGTCATATTTTATCAGATTTTTTTAATACGAGAAGCTCATTCTCACTTGAATGAGAAAGACCGATGTTTGCTTAAGGTTAAGACGCACGAAGTTAGAGATATAGCAATCTCCGTGGCCTTCAAGCAAAATAAATCTCTGCAAAGTATTATGGACGCGACTTTTTGGAGAAGCAAGTCAGTGTTCGCGTCATTTTACTTAAAAGATGTCCAGACTCTTTACGAGGACTGCTACACACTGGGTCCATTCGTTGCAGCGAGTGCAGTAGTGGGTGAGGTTTCTACCACTACACTTCCCTAATTCCCATATCCTTTTAATCTGTCTCTTGAAATTTTTTTAATATTGTTTTATGGGTTGTTCGGAAGGCTAAGAAGCCTTTCGCATCCTGGTTGATTTGGCGGGTGGTCAAAGTCATTTCTTGAGAGCGCCCAGATTAGAGGTTTGATGAGGTCCTGTTGTATGGGTTGCAACCCTTGATACTTCAGCTCCTGGGAGTCTTTCAGCATCCTAAGAGGATCGCTGGGCTCCGTGAGGAAGACAGACTTACAAGGCAGAGTAATCGTCTAAGTCAACTTCCTTACCAGGTACCTTTATATTTTGGTTTTGTTATATTGATAACTGTCAAAATGAAAAAACTCTTAGCTTATACGCTGTAAACTTAATTAACTCTGGTCTCTACCCACCGCCTTGGGTGTGAATCAGCTATTATATATTCACCGGCTAAGTTAAATATTTAAAAATGATATTTTAATTATAAAATAAATTTTTGAATATACTTACCCGGTGAATATATAAATTAAACGACCCTCCCTTCCTCCCCAATAGAGACGCAGCGGGTTGAGAAGAATTGAAGGTTTTGTTTACATACAAGAGTGGTATCTGGCCGACAGTTGGCGCTGGTGGGCACACCCGCAACCTTTATAGCGATCGCTCGCGAGTTTTTTGAGTGTGTTTTCTGTCGAGCCGCAGAGTTGCAGCTATTATATATTCACCGGGTAAGTATATTCAAAAATTTATTTTATAATTAAAATATCATTTTATTTATAGTTCACTTACATGTCATTGTGACTATTGTGCTTTTCTTTAGATTTTTCACATAACTGAAGTGTCTTTTACTCCTATTTCACACAGAAAACATTTTAGACAAATCTAAATTTAGTTGAAAAAATTTTATGCCAACTCTAAACTTAGTTACAAAACATTTTTGCCAACTGTAAACCTAGTTACAAAACATTTTTGCCAACTGTAAACCTAGTTACAAAACATTTTTGCAAACTCTAAACCTAGTTTCAAAAAATTTTTGCAAACTCTAAACTTAGTTACAAAACATTTTTGCCAACTCTAAATCTAGATAGAATACATTTTTGCCAACTCTAAATCGAGATAAAATACATTTTGGCCAACTCAAAATCTCCTTTACAATGTAATTTTCTTATAAAAGTAATTGATTACTGTATTAGTGCATAGCTCGTTGATGAAACCCCACTATGTATTTACTTTTAATTCTCTAATTAATTATTACTGTACTGTACATATCTTCTCGAGGAGACCTACATCGTTAATTTCCTCCATCATCGCAGGAGAGATCTCCATCCCGGAGTGTCTCACGTACCTGGACAACGGCGTCGTCTTCGTCGGCTCCAGGCTCGGAGACTCCCAGCTCATCAAGCTCAACACGGAGCCGGACACCTCCGGCCAGTACGTGTCCGTCATGCAGACTTTCAATAATTTGGGCCCCATCGTGGACATGGTCGTCGTCGACTTGGAACGCCAGGGGCAGGGCCAGCTCGTAACGTGCTCGGGTGGGTGTTGCTCGAGGCATTTCACATGTCGTTACCTCCGCCAGTGAAGTTGGAAGGAGGTTATGTTATACCCCCTGTCTGTGTGTGTTTGTGAACAGCTTCCTGGTCACAATTTTAATCTTAGAGTAATGAAACTTACTGGGATAAACTTTTATGTAAAAAGCTGGAAATGATTATATTTTGGAAGGTCAAGGGTCAAGGTCACAGTCAAGCAAAATGTACAATTCGCGTAATTAGCCGCAAGTTTAAACATCGTTGTCACAGAGACTTCAAACTTGGTTCATTTTTGAGTGCATGAAAATCCACAC
The DNA here is from genome assembly GCF_036898095.1 of Palaemon carinicauda. Taxonomy (NCBI): domain Eukaryota; kingdom Metazoa; phylum Arthropoda; class Malacostraca; order Decapoda; family Palaemonidae; genus Palaemon; species Palaemon carinicauda. Next base: position 104,587,188 of record NC_090749.1, read on the forward strand.
TAATTGATACATGTTAAGGTCAAAGGTCAAGAAATAACCTGCCGTTGCGGAGGTCTGTGCTCTACAGAGTGCACCTCTAGTTCATTAATATGACCAAATATCGTCCCTCGGGTTGGAGGAGAGGGAGCAGTCATACTCTGGTGAGAAGGGTTATAGTTAGGAAAAGGGGAGCTGGGGGGAATGGTTGAATCTGTTTGTGCAAATGTATCTAAATATTTAGCCATCATTTTCAGTGGGGCATGTATGCTAGTTTTTCTTATTTCGCATTTTGTTCATTAATATGACCAAAAACTATTTTCTATTAACTGATATACAATTTTCATATTCTGTAAAGAGAAAATGAGCTGAACAACGTTTTAAGAGAGAAGAAACCCTTTTTGATCTCCAGAAGGACATTTATTGAAGGGTTTTTATCTCTAGAGGGACGTAATAAAGAATGACATTTTTTTTTAAGGTTCGCAATCGCTCTCGTTTCAGGCGCCTTCAAGGAGGGCTCGCTCCGCATCATCCGGAACGGGATCGGCATCCACGAGCAAGCGTCCATCGAGCTGGAGGGCATCAAGGGAATGTGGTCCTTGAGCGTGAACTCGCCGAAGCATCACAACACGATTGTCCTCTCGTTCGTCGGGCTGACGAGGTTAGCTTTGAGCGGGCTGACTTTACGTGTACAAAGAGTTTTCATCTGAAGGCGAATTGTATTTTTCAATATATAAAATATACAGTATACTGTAGATATACAACACCATAGTTTTATGTTAGAATTGTTGGTCATATTTTAGACGTAGCAGAAGGTTTTCATCTTACAAACTGGCGACTTGCAAACGCAAGTCCAACCGAACTCTTAAATCTCGGATATTGTATCAAAAATTCATAATGAAATACTATAAAACAATATTATATTATTTAATACAGTGAGCAAGATGACATATGCAATATAAAAAGGGAATATTGGTTGACCTATGCCATAATTTAACAAAAATTCTACTTTCAAAGTTTCTTGGAACCTATAAAGTTTGTAAGCTTGGGACTTTCTGTACAAAGAATTGATATTTATTTTGGTTTCTTCAGTACCTTGCAAATTCTTTAAACCTGTCGGCATGTTTCAGAGTGCTGACCCTGAGCGGGGAAGAAGTGGAGGAAACCGAGATTGCCGGCTTCGTCTCCGACCAGCAGACTTTCCTGTCGTCGAACGTGATTTACGAGCAGCTTCTACAGGTCAGTTCCTTTATTTGGAAAGTTTTTAGTGATATATTAAGGGCTTATTTTGTTCCAGGTTATCTTTGTGCATATCTGGAAGGCAAGACTACTTAAGGAGAAAAAGGCCGTCTGAAATCGGTGAAGTTTTTGTGGGGCCGTCTGTAATTGTGGAGGTTTACATTTCCCAAATAGCAAGGATGTTATTTCTCTGCTGGTGTAAAGGGGAGTTTCATCTATTCTGCTTAAACTATTGATTATTGATAGATTTATATAGTTTTGCCCATATTTTGGAGGTCATTCAACTTTAGATAATGTGTTATCAACTCGATGATCTAGACCCAATAAATCAATCTAAAGTTACCATCTTCTCTTACGTAAAAATTTCTACAAGTTATTGGGAGCCATGTTCATTTCCTTTACTTCTGATGATTCTAACATACTGAGACTCGGATCATCTTATTTGGCGATCCAATTCCTGCCGAATGACTTTTAAAGCTCTCGCTACAGTTTGCAGAGAAACTTCATGGAAATGTGTGGATATTGCACCAGCAGTTTTGCCATTTTTGGTAGTAGGTTGGCCAAGGCACCGGTCACCACTACTGCTGGAGAGTTAATGGGTCTTTTGAGTGACCAGATAGTACTACATTGGATCCCTCCTTGCGTACGGCTCTTATTTCCTTTGTCCACGCTTACACCAAATAGTCTGGCCTATTCTTTCCACATTCTCCTCTGTCCTAATACACCTGATGACAACATTGAGATAAGCAAAAAACTGCAGTTCGCTCAAGGGGTTACCTACTGTACTGTAATTGTTCAGTGGCTATACTTTCCTCTTGGTAAGGGTAGAAGAGACTCTTTATCTATGGTAAGCAGCTCTTCTAGGAGAAGGACACTTCAAAATCAAACCATTGCTTTCTAGTCTTGGAATAGTGCAATAGCCTCTTGTTCCATGGTCTTCCACTGTCTTGAAGTAGACCAAGCAATTAATCCAGGTCAGGCATTGGTAACGGTTAATCAACTTTTGGGGCCATATTTTACTATATCCAAGCAAATGAGGGACGCATGATAGTACGCATGAGCAAGAAGTACTTGTGTAATATACTTTATACTGATATCTATGCAATTCTTCTTATGAAAGTGTACATAAATCTGACATGATTTATTATTTCCTAATGATTATAATGATGATTACAGGTAGGCTATATAAAAAGTAAATACAATTATAATATTTCAGTAACTTAGAAAGCCTTGGGAGCCGGACAACATGTCGCAGGTTGCCCATGCCTGCTCTAGGATGAGAAGTAAACTAAAAAAAATATTCAAAGTGACGTATTGCTAAACCCCTGAAGGACGAGTTTGTTCTGTCGGCTTTTTAATGTCCCGTTACTTCAGTTCTGACATAATGTTGCTCATTCTTATGTTTTGATTACGGAAATATAATCAGTTTACATAGTTTTCCCAACCTCATTTGGTCATACTGCACTTCACAACAACAACAAATGCTGCGGTTTCTAATCCACTGCAGGACAAAGGCCTCAGACATGTCCTTATTCATGTGTGCGGTTTGATCAGTTTTCATCATGCTGGCCACTGGATTTATAGGAGATTTTTGTCTTATTGATGAAAGTAATTTTTGTGTGAATACCAGAAAATGAAGATATTTGAGCATGCTCTTCGCTCTCCCGAAGAGAGATTAGTTCACCAAACATTCTACTGGGCTCCACAAGGCACTAGAAAGTTGGAAGATTCAGACCTACATAGCTGAGGACTATGAAACGTGAAGTAGGAAAGGATAAATGGAGAAGTATAGATTTAAAAGCTCAAGATAGAGACGACTGGGGAAATCTAACGGAGGCCCTTTGCGTCAATAGGCCAAAGAGGAGATGATGATGATGTGCATGTGATAAATGACATCCATATTATAATTAATTTATTTACTTGGTAATTAATAGTAGCACCTGTCACTTCTAATCCCATTTGATCATTTCCAGGTAACCGGCAGCTCCTGCCGTCTGGTCAGCGAAAGCAGCGGCCAGCTGGTCTGCGAGTGGCGGCCGCCGGAGGGCCGCAACATCTCGGTGGTGGCCGCCAACACGAACCAAGTGGTGGCGGCGGCCGGCCAACACATTTACTACCTCACCATCCAGCCGAACACGCTTCAGTTGGAGGCGTAAGTGATGAGATGTTTTCAGACTTTGTACTCTTTAGTCCGTTCACTGTTACGATCTTGGTCTTGTAAATGATCTTGGTCTTGTAAATGATCTTGGTCTTTTAAATGATCTTGGTCTTTTAAATGATCTTGGTCTTGTAAATTATCTTGGGTCTTGTAAATGATCTTGGTCTTGTAAATTATCTTGGTCTTGTAAATGATCTTGGTCTTGTAAATGATCTTGGTCTTTTAAGTTTTGATTGCCTGTTTAGATTTTAACCCTTTTACCCCCAGGCTATTTGGAAATTTCCAACCCTTAACCCCCAGGGGGTTATTTTTTTCTCAGCACATTTTGCAGTATATATTTTTTAAATTGCTCTAACAGCCTTAATTTTTGTCATAGAGAGGTCAGGTTGGTCTCATTCTCTTGGAAAATGCCTGAATTTTCTCAAAAAATTATCAAAAATATAAAAAAAAATTTCTTATAGCATTTTTTTGCAAGGATGTACCGGTACGTCCATGGGGGTAAAGGGATGAGTTTTGTGAAACGTACCAGTACGTCCTTTGGGGGTAAAAGGGTGATTATCATTCCTTATCTTTGTGTAGTCTATAATCTTGGAAAATAAGTGGCTTTCAGTACTTGTAAACACCTCTGGTTCATCACAAATTATCATTAGTGTTTGTTTTTCCTTTTGGCAGTTCTTAGGGAGCGTACGTTCTCGGTACGGATTTGGAAGTAGCTAATTTGCATCGTGATCTTCCACTTAACATAGGATATCTCTAAGACGAAAACACTAATAAGTACCGCATGATTTTTATTAGGACAAAAATATAAAAGATCTTCATATATTTTTACATAATTAAAATTTGATAATTGGGGTTTCCATGCGAATAATAAAAATCTTGTTTATAATTCCCAATGATTTAAGACTAATAATAGTATTTAGCTCATTCTTATTTTTAGTTCCCAATGAAAAGTTAAGCTTTTTAGATGACGCCTAAATGGTCCAAGTGAAAACAGCTTTTATATTTACACTTAAACAAGGTTTTTACTGATTATCAGAATAATATCATTAACCAATTTACCCCCAAAGGATGTACGGGTACGTTTCACAAAACTCATCCCTTTAACCCCATGGACGTACCGGTACGTTCTTGGAAAAAACTGCTATTTACATTTTTTTTTTTTGCATATTTTTGACAATTTTTGAGAAACTTCGGGCATTTTCCAGGAGAATGAGACCAACCTGACCTCTCTATGACGAAAATTAAGGCTGTTAGAGCGAGCAATTTAAAAAAAATATACTGCAAAATGTGCCTGAAAAAAAAATAACCTCTGTGGGTTAAGGGTTGGAAAGTTCCAAATAGCCTGGGGGTAAAAGGGTTAATAAGCCCACTTTTAGTTTTCAGTTCTCGATGTAAAGTCCAGCTTTTTATATTCACACTGATAAACAAATTTTCTTTATTAACTGGTAACTATTTCCCCTGCCCTTCCAGCTCGACGACAGTGGAACACGAGGTGGCCTGCCTCGACGTCTCGCCCCTGTGGGAGGAAGAAATGGCGTCCGTCGTGGCCGTCGGTCTGTGGACCGACATCTCGGCTCGGGTCCTGGCTCTGCCCACCCTCGAAGAAAATGCCAAAGAGTTCCTCGGAGGAGGTAGGTCAGGGGGGGCCTTCCTGAGAGTAGGTCACTGTTGTCGGTACAGGTTAGTCTTTTGTATTTTCAGCGGGTTGTGATGTGAAATGATATGCTGAGAATGTAGTTGTTACTATCATTATTAAATGGTTGTCTTGGAAAGCTACTCTGATATTTTTATAATTTCACAACACAGTTTTGTTTAGATTAATTTGATCATAAGTTTGTGCTTTGTGATTGGATTGTTTGAAAGTTTATATTGAAAGAAACAGGTCTTTAGTGAATATTCATGAGAACATTTAAAGGAAGTGAGATTTCAAACTAAGTTCTCAAGATGAAAGATAGAGAAAAGACTGTCACCTGTAGATGATGATGTTGCCAACTTGACGTTACGAGAATGCAACAAGAACAACTTTATTAAATAATTATAGATTTTTCTCTCCAGTTAGATTAACCCTTTTACCCCCCACCATAAGGTTAAATTTTGAGCACATTTTGCTATAAATACTTTTTAAATTGCTCTAACAGCCTTAACTTTTGTCATAGAGAGGTCGGGTTGGCCTCATTCTTTTTTAAAAGGCTTGAAGTTTCTCGTAAAGTTATCAAAAACATGTAAATAACAGTGTTTTGCAAGAACGTACCGGTACATCCTTTTGGGGCGAAAGGGTTAACCATGCAAGTCACAGATAATTTAGAGAAGCTAAAGGCACCACTGATAATGCTTATCTCGCCGTTCTATCTCACTCTCCGCCAGATATAATCCCCCGGTCGATAATCATGACGACGTTTGAGGGCAACCACTATCTCCTGTGCGCGATGGGAGACGGACAGCTCTTCTACTTCACATATTCTCCTTCTACGGGGTACCTGTCGGAGAAAAAGAAGGTGAGGCCTCCACGCTACGGTCTGTCGATGTAGAGGAGTATAACTACTGCAGTTTCTGTAGTAAAATACAATAGAGAATACAGTTTTCAGCGAACCAACTTGAATGTTCCAAGGAGCTGTTTGGAAATTGAATTTTGTTAAATTTTCTCCTAACTCGCATGCCGATGATTTTCAGCTGCATAAGTCTACACGTAGTCCCGTTTCATATTGAAAATGTCATCTTGCTTACAGCATTAAATTTTATAATGTATTATTACGGTACTGTATTTAATTATAAACTTTTGATTCAGTATCTGAAATTTAAGATTTCAGTTGGCCTAGTGTTTGTATCTACAGATGTTTGTAAGTTAAGAACCTTTGTTACTAGTTATTTAGTATTATTACTAGCTAAGCTACAACCCTAGTTGGAAAAGCAGGATGCTATAAGCCCTATAAGGGCTCCGAAAGGGAAAATAGCCCAATTAGGAAAGGAAATAAGGATACTACAAGAGAAGTTATTAAGAATTAAAACAAAATATTTGAACAACAGTAATATTAAAAGGACTTTCATACATAAACTATAAAAACTTAAAAAAAAGATGAAGAGAAATAGGATAGAATAGTGTGCCTGAGTGTACCCTCAAGCAAGAGAACTCTAACCCAAGACAGTGAAAGAGCATGGTACAGAGGCTATGGCACTACCCAAGTCTAGAGAACAACGGACTGACTTTTCTCCCTTCCACCAGGTTGTTTTAGGCACCCAGCCCACGACCCTCCGCCGATTCCGTTCCCTGTCGTCGACAAACGTCTTCGCCTGCTCGGACAGGCCGACGGTCATATATTCGTCAAATCACAAGCTGGTGTTCTCGAAGGTCAACTTGAGGGAAGTCACTCACATGTGTCCATTGAATGCAGAGGCGTACCCAAGCAGGTAATTGGCAATTGAAGTTTCACTGAAATTATATTGTTACATACTGTAGTTCAGTACTGTTCTGTAATTTAACCCATTTACTGCATCCTTCGTCGAGACCCCTCTGAAGAGAGTCCTTTGGATTTGTCCTTGAATATTAATTCTAGCAATCATATTCTAGAAGTTTTATCCCAGCTGTGACCAGATTGTAGAATACATACATACATACATATACCAAAGGCACTTCCCCCAATTTTGGGGGTTAGCCGACATCAACAAATGAAACAAAACAAAAAAGGGGACCTCTACTCTCTACGTTCCTCCCAGCCTAACAAGGGACTCGACCGAGTTCAGCTGGTACTGCTAGGGTGCCACAGCCCACCCTCCCACATTATCCACCACAGGTGAAGCTTCATAATGCTGAATCCCCTACTGCTGCTACCTCTGCGGTCCTCTAAGGCATTGGAGGCAGCAGCAGGGCCTACCGGAACTGCGTCACAATCGCTCGCCGTTCATTCCTATTTCTAGCACGCTCTCTTGCCTCTCTCACATCTATCCGCCTATCACCCAGAGCTTTCTTCACTCCATCCATCCACCCAAACCTTGGCCTTCCTCTTGTACTTCTCCCATCAACTCTTGCATTCATCACCTTCTTTAGCAGACACCCTTTTTCCATTCTCTCAACATGGCCAAACCACCTCAACACATTCATATCCACTCTAGCTGCTAACTCATTTCTTACACCTGTTCTCACTCTCACCACTTCGTTCCTAACCCTATCTACTCGAGATACACCAGCCATACTCCTTAGACACTTCATCTCAAACACATTCAATTTCTGTCTCTGTCACTTTCATTCCCCACAACTCCGATCCATACATTACAGTTGGTACAATCACTTTCTCATACAGAACTCTCTCTACATTCATGCCCAACCCTCTATTTTTTACTACTCCCTTAACTGCCCCCAACACTTTGCAACCTTCATTCACTCTCTGACGTACATTTGCTTCCACTCCACCATTTGCTGCAACAACAGACCCCAAGTACTTAAACTGATCCACCTCCTCAAGTAACTCTCCATTCAACATGACATTCAACCTTGCACCACCTTCCCTTCTCGTACATCTCATAACCTTACTCTTACCCACATTAACTCTCAACTTCCTTCTCTCACACACCCTTCCAAATTCTGTCACTAATCGGCCAAGCTTCTCTTTTGTGTCTGCAACCAGTACAGTATCATCCACAAACAACAACTGATTTACCTCCCATTCATGGTCATTCTCGTCTACCAGTTTTAATCCTAATTGAGCAGTTGAAACAGTAGAACTTCAAAAGTTCAAACTTGAAAGATAAAAAATAATAAAATAGGAATGGCAGGCACAGTAAAGATTACAGATTATTATTATTATTACTGTACTAGCCAGGCTACAACCCTAGTTGGAAAAGCAAGATTCTATACACCCAAGGGCTCCAATAGGGAAAAATAGCCCAGAGAGGAAAGGAAATGAGGAAATAAATAAATGATGAGAATAAATTAACAATATATCATTCTAAAAACAGTAACAGCGTCAAAACAGATATGTCATATATAAACTATTAACGTCAAAAACAGATATGTCATATGTATATATATATATATATATATATATATATATATATATATATATATATATATATATATATATATATATATATATATATATATATATATATATATATATATATATATATATATATATATATATATATATATATATATATATATATATATATATATATATATATATATACTATAAAAACTCATGTCAGCCTGGTCAAAATAAAAACATTTGCTCCAGCTTTGAACTTTTGATAATTGTGTCCTGACTGAGATGGTGTGGACATGTGTTGAGAATAGATGGGGAGGGAGTGAGGAGAGCTTGGGAGGGACCTGTAAGGGGGGGATCGGGATCAAGAGGGAGGCAGACTACTTAGATGGCAAAATACGTTGAAGGATGATATAGAGAGAAGAGGTTCGGTGGAAGACGATGCCTTTGATGGAAGGCATTGGGATGACAATTGTGGGAAAGAAGAAATTTCATGTCCCTTTTCACAAGGATGTTTGAACCCGCATTCTGGTTAAACTTAGCATTCGTGATAACTATGTACAAAATCCATAACGAACCAATAAAGCACCAAAACGACACAGGAACACAGAGGGAAAGGTAGGATAAAGTACGAACACAAAGGAACCGCATGGGACACAAAGGGTCGGGGACACAGGGTCGCACTGGGTAAGGAGAGAGCGTCGAGATGTTATCACGACGTGACCAGAAAACTTACTGGAGCTCGAGACCTGAGCAAGCATGCTCTCTGACCCCGGGTCGCCTTGTGGCTCGTATCACTCCGCCAGAGGTTACCCCGCATAGAAAACGGGAGTAGGGTAAACTACACAAAATTCTGGTCGGTTGGGAGGAGATCCCAGATACTCCTAAGAAAGTAGTTCGAGGTAAGTACTGTTAGGAAAAATACAAATTACTTAAAATTTGTGATTTTTCATAATTCTTCAAAAATTTCCAGTCTGGCCCTGGCCACGAGCGAAGGCATCACGATCGGCACCATAGACGAAATCCAGAAGCTCCACATCCGCACTGTGCCCTTGGGGGAGACGGCGCGTCGCATAGCGTATCAGGAAGAAACCGAGGTGAGGGATTTTTTGGGTGCCTGTAGCTTCCGTATAATTCCTACTAGGATTTTAGAGACGTGACGATGTAGATATCGGCCATTTTCTTTATAAATCTCATTAATTGCAATGTATAATCTGTTATTGACAATTATCTACATATTTATTTATTGGTTGTTTAACCCTTTTACCCCCAGGCTATTTGGAACTTTCCAACCCTTAATCCCCCGGCATTTTTTTTTTCAAGCTCATTTTGCTATATATATTTTTTGAATTGCTCTAACAGCCTTAATTTTCATCAGAGAGAGGTCAGGTTGGTCTCATTCTTTTGGAAAATGCCTGAAGTTTCTCTTAAAGTTATAAAAAATATGCAAAAAAAAATGTAAATAGCAGTTTTTTGCAAGGACGTACCAGTACTGTACATCCATGGGGATAAAGGGATGAGTTTTGTGAAACGTAACAGTACGTCCTTTGGGGGTAAAAGGGTTAAAATTATTGCTGCATCTTCATTATCGCATCTTATTCTTTCTAATTGATATGTACTTGAATACAATACTAGTGTATGTAAGGTCCTTCTTAATATTTAGAGTAAATATTCATTTGATCTGTGCCTAACATAATATTGTTTTATAAAAATTTCCCTTTTTTTTTTATAAATCCTTTGAATTCTGCTTATTCAGTTTCCTCTTGTCCTTCATTTATTAACCCTTTTACCCCCAATGGACGTACTGGTATGTTTCACAAAACTCATCCCTTTACCCCCATGGACGTACCGGTACGTCCTTGCGAAAAACTGTTATTTACATTTTATTTTGCATATTTTTGTTAACTTTATGAGAAACTTGAGGCATTTTTCAAAATAATGAGACCAACCTGACCTCTCTATGATGAAAATTAAGGCTGTTAGAGTAATTTAAAAAATAAATATTGCAAAATGTGCTTGAAAAAAAAAATAACCCCTGGGGGTTAAGGGTTGGAAAGTTCCATATAGCCTGGGGGTAAAAGGGTTATGTTATATACTAGTTTCGAATCCTCACAGTTGTTTGACATATGTTAAAACATTTAACTGTATCCTCTGTCCCCCCACAGACGTTTGGAGTCATCACAATGCGCGTAGACGTGATGGACAGCAACGGGATAAGGAGCGGGGGGATGTGCGCCTCGCTGGGAGCCCACTCCTCCTCGTCCGCCTCAAACACGTCGAGTTTGCTCAAGCCTCCAGTACAACCTCCACCGGAGCCCGGGCAGGAGGTCGAAACACACAACCTGCTTATCATATCACAAAATACATTTGAAGGTAAAGAAACCGGGATGTTTTCAAGTAACTTCGTTTCTTCGGTCTCGTTAGCATCTTATAAATTTGCTGTTCCCGCAAGAAATTGTAAGGTTTTTAAGGTACATCGTTTCTTCGGTCTCGCTGACCTCGTAATTTCGGGGTTTCCCGAAGTTGGTTCTATAGTCCATTTCTTTTAGCAAGGCAGATTTGCAGAGACTCGCAGCGGTGCCCTTTTAGCTCCGAAAAGTTTCCTGATTGCTGATTGGTTGGACGAGATAATTCTAACCAATCAGCGATCAGGAAACTTTTCCGAGCTAAAAGGGCACCGCTGCGAGTCGGTGCAAATCTGCCTCGATAAAAGAAATGGACTATAGGTGTTGAATGGCCTTCCTGCTGTGTAGCTCACCTAATCTTGGAACCATGATATTGATGGGTGCTGCAGTTATTGGAACTCATCCATGTTATTTGAAATATATGTATTTGATCTGATTCATAAAAAAAGTGGGAAGAAGATAGTTCTGAAAATTGTAAAATTACGTAAACATTCTTTGCACAAGTGAGTGTGTAATAGTTTGCTTTCAATTGTAAATTTATAAAAGCTATAAATGCTTTCACTGATGGATAATTAAAAAAATAATGGAGAAAGTTAAAGCATAAGGAGTACTTAATAATTAAAAAAAGTTAAAAAGTTAAAAAAGGTTTTATAAATGCTGACAGAAAAGTATGATTTGATCAATGTTTTATTTTAAAAGGTTGTTTGTTCCGTAACCGAAATACAAACCACGCTATTTACAAAGGGTTTACTTTTAGCGCAGCTGAAATGACGAGCCAATAGTTTTTAACGAGGGTTAAATACCCCCGCGCTAGTTAGCGGGGGGTGGGGAAGGGTAGCTTGCTACCCCTCCCCCCTCCACACACCGGTGACTTGCTTCACTTCACTTTTGGCTCGGCGGTGATCAGACGTGTCTGTTCATCGCCTTCGCTGACAGCCTTTAATTTTCTTCTTTTTCTTTACAGCTTGTGTGATTGGTTGGAAGTTGACCTTCAGTTATTTTCTTTTATTTAATATGCGGACATGCCCTGGAGTTGCCGGCCGTCCTTGTGGGACTTTCATGTCGGACGTGAGTACGGATCCTCACACCCTCTGCCCTCAATGTCGGGGCCGACGGTGCGACCAGGATAACATGTGCCGTGAGTGTAGGGAGTGGTCTGCCTCCCAGTGGGAGAGGTTTGGCCGTCGGCGTAAGAAGAAGTCCAAGAGAGACCGTTCTCCTCCGGGGTTAGCCTTGAAGGAGGAAGGTTCTCGGGACTCTTCTTCCGCCGCCCAAACCTCCTCCGAAGCTCCCCCTCGTCCGCCTCCTAAGGAGAGTCGTCCGAGTGGGAGCGCAGGCCCTTGTTCTGTTTCCCTACCTTCGGTGGGGGGAGAGGGCGTCGCCTCCCATAGCGAGGCGGTTCCCCCTCCTCCTCCGGGGGAGGTTATTGATAATAATTCTTTATCCAGTGATGATCTGTTGCAGATTTGGTCGTCCCTGGGGCTTAAGGGCTTGCCCTCCAGGGTCGCTCTTATTGACCTTGTCTCGTTGGGGGCCGCTGTTAAACAGTCGCCGGTGGTAGCGGAGGTAGACCCTCTGTCTATTGTCGACGTCGTGGTGACAGAGGCCTCCGACGTGGCTGGGCCTTCCGACGCAGGTGCTGTTGCTGGTGATGGTGCTCTAGGCTCTCCTCCTCCTTCCGTGCATCCTTCGAAGGGGGAAGTGAGTCCTTCGGTCTCGACTGCTGCCCAGCTTCCTTCTGAGGGAAGTGTTTTGAAGGAGACTCCCCTTCGGAGGACCGATGGTCCCGACGATCTCCCCCGAGGCCGCCTCCGCCGTAAGGCTCACCGCCCTCTACGCCACAAGGGCCTCCCTTCCCCTTACAGGGGGACTAAGAGGCGCCTTTTTGGGTCTTCGTCCTCCGGGGGGGACTCTCCTCGTCAGCCTCAACCGACTACTCCGCCCTCCTTGAACCTCTCTGCGGACCGCTCTCCATCTCCTGCCGGATCTTCGCCTTCTGGAGAACTCGTCACCCGACGGGCAACGGTCCCTTCGGGGCTAAGGGATTCTTCCCTTACGCGAGCAGGGCCAGCGCACAAGCGCTCTCCTGCTCGCCAGCGATCTCCTGCTCGTCGACGATCTCCTGCTCGCCAAGACTCTCCTGCTCGCCGACGCTCACCTGCTCGTCGGCTCTCTCCTGAGGTTCGCCCCCCTCGCCAGCGCTCTCCTGCTCGTCAGCTCTCTTCCGAGCGTCAGCGCTCATTTGAGGACCATCGCCCTGCGGTCTCTGACCACCCTTTAGTTCCTGCTGAACTCCCTGCTCACCATCGTGTGTCAGAAACACATGTTCGCCAACGCGCCAGCGATCTTCCCGTTCCTGCTCGTGAACCTATCCTCTCACAGGACACGCGTCGACCTTCTGCTCGCCAGCGATCACCAGCTCGCCAGCGATCACCAGCTCGCCAGCGATCACCAGCTCGCCAGCGATCACCAGCTCGCCAGCGATCACCAGTTCGCCAGCGATCACCTTCACATGCTGCCCGCCATCGCACGAACCTGCATGATCGCCCGCTTACGCATGCTGCTCCTCATCGCAATACCCTGAACGATCGCCCTCCTGCGGATGCTGATCACCATCGCACAACCCTGCACGATCGCCCGCTTACGCATGCTGCTCGCCATCGCACAACCCTGCACGATCGCCCGCTTTCGCATGCTGCTCCTCATCGCAATACCCTGAACGATCGCCCTCCTGCGGATGCTGATCACCATCGCACCCTTTCACGCGATCATTCACCTGTGCATGCTGCTCGCCATCGCACAACCCTGCACGATCGCCCGCTTACGCATGCTGCTCCTCATCGCACAACCCTGAACGATCGCCTTCCTGCGGATGCTGATCACCATCGCACCCTTTCACGCGATCATTCACCTACGCATGCTGCTCGCCATCGCACAACCCTGAACGATCGCCCGCTTACGCATGCTGCTCCTCATCGCTCAACCCTGAACGACCGCCCTCTTGCGCGCAATCATTCACCTTCACATGCTGCTCGCCATCGCTTACCATCACGTGATCATTATCGCCAGCGATCTTCTTCACCTACGCGGCAGCACGATCCCTCGCCGTCGCGCCATCGCTTGCGTTCGTCGCCTCGGACACGTGTTCCTTTACCTGCCCACCCTCACGCCCACTCGCCTGCGCGCCCGCGCGATCGCTCGCCTGCGCGCCCGCGCGATCGCTCGCCTGCGCGCCCGCGCGATCGCTCGCCTGCGCGCCCGCGCGACCGCTCGCCTGCGCGCCCGCGCGACCGCTCGCCTGTACGCCCGCGCAACCATTCGCCTTTGCGCGACCGTTCACCCTCGCGCGACCATAGTTCGCGGCGAATTCCACAGCCGGTGGTAGCAGCAGGGACGCGTGCTCCTAGACGGCACTCGGGATCACCTCCATCCAAGCACAGGTTGGTATTGCAGGACGAGGACAGGTCATTACAGCATTCTTCCCCACCTTCTTTTCAGGCAGGTACCGTCGTGTCCACTCCAAAGGATCGCCCGATCCCTTTCACCTTAGCGAGGATTTCGGACTCTGTGTCCTTTGAGCAGCAGACTTGGTTTGGTCCGCTGGCACGGGCGTTAGTGAGGGTTATGAAACCAGCACTCGCCGGCCAGGGTAACAAACCAGCGGCTGTCTCTCCTTCGCTGAAGAGAAAGAGAGGAGTGGACTTCGTGGTGACTTCCCCCAGGGCGAAGTTGGTTCCCAAGAGGTCGGTCTCGAGGGTCCCCTCTCCTGCACGAGTACTCTCTCCTTCTCCCGTGGACGAGGCCTTTCCGTCCTCAGGTGAGTCCAGTGGACCGGTAGTCTTCCCCCCGGCACCAGGGGGGGAGACTTCGCTTCAGGCAGGAGAATTGTCTCGTGAGGAAGGGGCCCCTCGAACCTCGTTGTTGGGATCCTGTATCCCTCCTAGGAGGGAGCCCAAGGATTCCAAGACCATCCCTAAATCCTCTGCAAGGATTCGACAGGAACCCATGACTACCCAGGGGAATGTCCACGTATCACCCCAGGAAGAGATTCCTGGGGCAGGAGACTTAGCTGCCAGCCCACAGGGAGGAGAACAGCAAGAGTCCGAACATGCCTTCTGGCAGGTCCTAAGCCTGATAAGGCAACTTAACAGTCTTACGGATCCAGTCATCCCCCCCCGTGAAGGCAAAGACACAATTCTGGATGAAGTGTTCGACGTTCGGAAGGCCCCTAAGACCAGTGCAGCTCTGCCCTGGTCTCGGGGGCTGAAGAGTGCCAGAGCTAGGGCCAATGCTCAGCTCGCACTTCTTGCCTCCTCCAGTCGTTCCACTGCCGGGAACAAACTCATCCCTCCTCCTCGCCTTCAGCAGAGGAGGTATTTCGAGATCCTGGGTGAGCACAACCTCGCTCTTCCGCTCCATCACTCTGTGGAGGAGCTGGCGAAGGGAGTTCCCTTGGAGAAACTCTCTGCCCGGCAGGTGTCGTTCTCGGCGGCAGAGATCCTTAACCACGAGAAGGTCGCTAAGTGTGCCATGCAGGCCACTTCGTGGCTGGACTTCTGGTTAGGATCTCTGGGCATCCTATTGCGATCTGAGGACTTGTCCAAGGAGACCAATAGGAAGGCCCTAGAGACCTTCTTGCTCTCGGGCACCCGCTCCATCGAGTTCTTGGCGCACCAGGTTACCACCCTGTGGGCCAACTCGGTGTTGAAGCGTCGCGATGCTGTGTCCGAGAGATTCCATCCGAAGGTCCCCGCCGTAGATGTGTGTAGGCTCCGACATGCCTCCCTCCTGGGGGAGAGCCTGTTTGAGCCTCAAGACTTGGAGCGAACGGCTGAGAGGTGGAGGAAATCCAGCACGGACTCCCTCCTCCACAGGGCCCTTACAACTCGGCCCTATAAGCCTCCAGCCCCGCCACAACAGCAGCAACAACCTCGTAAGGCTCCAAAACAGGCACCGGCAGCTAAGAAAGTGGTGTCTAAGCCCCAGCCCTTTCCAGCCAAGGTCAAGAGGGGTGGTAAGTCCTCCAGGGGAGGCAAGACTTCTAGGGGTGGCGGCCGCGGCCGCAAGCCCTAGGGGTGGCAGTCCCCCTGCGTGTCCACCTGTGGGGGGATGCCTTCAGCGTTGCGTCCGCAGGTGGCAACATCTCGGGGCCGATGCTTGGACGATCTCGGTGATCGGCCAAGGTTATCGCGTCCCGTTCACGTCATCTCAACCTCCCCTGACAGCGAATCCAGTGTCGTTGAGCTCCTATGCCATGGGATCGGCAAAGGGGCTGGCCCTTCAGGCCGAAGTCAAGACCATGTTCGAGAAGGGTGCTCTCCAGGAGGTCGTGGACGGCTCTCCAGGCTTCTTCAGTCGACTCTTTCTTGTAAAGAAGGCTACTGGAGACTGGAGACCCGTCATCGATCTCTCGGCTCTGAACAGGTTTGTCAAACAAACCCGGTTCAGCATGGAGACAGCAGACACAGTCAGACTTGCGGTGAGACCACAAGACTTCATGTGTACACTGGATCTAAAGGACGCGTACTTCCAGATCCCAATCCATCCGTCTTCCAGGAAGTACCTGAGATTCTGCCTAGACAACAAGATCTACCAGTTCAAGGTGCTGTGTTTCGGTCTCTCCACAGCTCCTCAGGTGTTCACCAGAGTGTTCACCCTGATTTCGACTTGGGCGCACAGGAACGGCATTCGTCTCCTTCGTTACCTAGACGATTGGCTGATCCTAGCAGACTCGGAGTCGACCCTTCTTCGACACCGAGACAGGCTTCTAGATCTTTGCCAGGATCTGGGGATCGTGGTAAACCTCGAGAAGTCCTCTCTGCAGCCGTCCCAGCGACTGGTTTATCTAGGCATGCTAATAGACACCAATCTCCACAAAGCCTTTCCATCAGACGACCGGATAGCAAGGCTGAGGAGGGTGGCGGAACCTTTCCTCAGGCGAAAAGAACTCCCCGCCCAATCGTGGTTGCGTCTCTTGGGCCACCTATCCTCCCTGGCCCGTCTGGTTCCAAACAGCCGCCTCAGGATGAGATCCCTTCAATGGCGGCTCAAGTCCCGGTGGAATCAAGGATCCGATTCCCCGGACACTCTGATCCCAATGGGGTCTCTGGAACAGACGGACTTGCGGTGGTGGCTGGCCGACGAGAACCTGCGAAAGGGAGTGAGTCTTCTCGTCCTTCCCCCGGAATTGACTCTGTTTTCGGACGCGTCAAAAGAAGGGTGGGGGGCGCACGTTCTGAACCAGAGGGCCTCAGGCCTTTGGTCAGAATCAGAAAAGTGCCTACACATCAACCTGCTAGAATTGAAGGCCGTCTTTCTGGCCCTTCAACAGTTCCAACGGTTCCTGGCGGGTCACTCCGTGGTGGTGATGAGCGACAACACCACGGTAGTGGCTTATATCAACAAGCAGGGAGGCACTTTTTCGCAACAGCTATCCCATCTTGCAGTAGAGACTCTGAGGTGGACCGAAACCCACTCGATAACACTATCAGCTCGCTTCATTCCTGGCAAGAGGAATGTGCTCGCCGACAGTCTGAGCAGGGCTTCGCAGATAGTGAGTACCGAGTGGTCTTTGGATCCTCAGATAGCCAACAAAGTCCTGACTTTGTGGGGTTCCCCGACGGTGGACTTGTTCGCGACAGCCTTGAACTTCAAGCTGCCCCTGTACTGCTCACCAGTCCCGGACCCCAAGGCACTCTGGCAAGATGCTTTCCAGCAACGGTGGGACAACATCGACGTGTACGCCTTCCCACCATTCTGTCTGATGAGAAGGGTGCTCAACAGGACCAGACTATCGGTCAACTGTTCCATGACTCTAGTAGCTCCGCTATGGCATCACGCGGAATGGTTTCCGGACCTTCTGCAACTCCTGACGGAACTCCCAAGGGAGCTTCCTCCACGACACGAGCTTCTCAGACAACCCCACTCCGGTGTCCCTCACAGGGCCGTAGCCTCGCTTCGGCTTCACGCCTGGAGACTATCCAGCGTCTCCTCGCGGAGAGAGGCTTTTCGCAACAGGTTGCGGAGAGAATGTCTCGGCACCTGCGAAGGTCCTCTGAGGGAGTCTACCAAGCGAAGTGGAGAGTCTTTTTTGGTTGGTGTCGTGGAAGGGGTATCTCTCCACTCGATGCCACTATTCCAGCAATAGCGGACTTCCTTGTGTATCTGCGAGAAGAAATGCGCCTTTCTGTCTCGGCAGTGAAAGGCTATCGCTCAGCCTTAAGCTTGGCCTTCAGATTGAAGGGCGTGGATATTTCTTCATCGCTAGAACTCTCTTTACTCATACGTAGCTATGAGCTTACCTGCCCCCAGTCGGAAGTGAGACCCCCTCCTTGGAACGTGGTTCGAGTTCTCAGGTCTCTCAAGAGACCTCCCTTCGAGCCATTACGCCAGGCCTCCGATCGCCACCTGTCTTGGAAGACGGCTTTCCTACTCGCCTTGGCCTCGGCCAAGCGAGTTAGTGAACTTCATGGTCTCTCGTACGACATCGCCCATTCAAGGGGATGGGGGGAGGTAACGTTCAGGTTCGTCCCTGAGTTTGTGGCCAAGACTCAGAATCCTGGAGTGCCGGATCCTCGGTTCGACTCTTTCAGGATCGCGAGTCTCCGTTCTGTAACAAACGACCCAGACCAGCTGCTACTATGCCCAGTGAGGTGTCTGAGGTACTACTTGAAGAGAACGGCTGCAGTCCGTCCTCATGTGCGAGCTTTGTTTGTGAGCACAGGCAGGACAAAGAGGAGGGTCACAAGGAACACCATCTCTGCTTGGATTCGAAGGGTTATCCACCATGCCCTGAATCCTGACCCTCCTCCGTCACGTCGCCCTCGGGCCCACGATGTCAGGGGTATTGCTACATCCCTGGCCTTCAAGAGAAACTTCTCTGTGACGCAGGTACTTCAAGCGGGGGTCTGGAAGCGTCAAACGACCTTCACAGCCCACTACCTGCAAGACGTGACCCACAGGAGCCTCGATACGTTCTCTATCGGCCCTGTGGTGGCTGCACAACAGCTGGTCTAACCTCAGGCTCCTTTTTGGACAAGTAGCAGTAGGTTGAGGGCGTTGTTACCCGGTCTTAGTCTGTGTGAATGAAAGAGTATGTCTGACCCTTACTTCTTTCTTCATTCTCCCCTCTCTTGGGGAAGCAGCATCCTGGTCCTCGCATAGCTGACCTCGACCTCTGCAGGTAACCCATGCTTCTTTGTGCTCCTAGTATTAAGCTTAATACTGTTGCGTCTCCCATACCCTGACGAGGTGGTATGGGGAACGTCCTATCCTAGAATTCCTATCTGAAGGTCTCAAGGTCAACTTCATAGGACGAGTCACACTCTCCTCCTCACACTACTTATGTAGGCCACTCGTTCCTAGCGATGCTAGGAACCTGTGAGGTACAGGGGCTCCCTCTCTCTAGTGCTGCTCACTAAGGGATCGAGCCCCCGGGCAAGCCGAAGTCAGTAAGGCTGGGGACTTTCCACCCTTCCTAAGGGGTAAGTCACCCTTTGTAAATAGCGTGGTTTGTATTTCGGTTACGGAACAAATGACAAATTCGAAGATAATTTGTATTTTTCCTAACCATACAAACCTTAGCTATTTACACATATGTGCCCGCCATCCCTGACCCCCAAGTCAAGTCCTACCTCTAAGTGAAGTGAAGCAAGTCACCGGTGTGTGGAGGGGGGAGGGGTAGCAAGCTACCCTTCCCCACCCCCCGCTAACTAGCGCGGGGGTATTTAACCCTCGTTAAAAACTATTGGCTCGTCATTTCAGCTGCGCTAAAAGTAAACCCTTTGTAAATAGCTAAGGTTTGTATGGTTAGGAAAAATACAAATTATCTTCGAATTTGTCATAGTACAGTACGCATTTTATTTTCGCATATTCATAGCAAGATTGTCAACTTTCTCAGCGAGATCTGTCGTCTGGGTGGAATTTGCGGCGTGTGCGCTAAGGTCCGCAATTTTGTTTTTCAACTCGGCTTTATATGCTAAATCTAAAATGGTACTTCGGCAACTCGGATGTGGTTTGATTATAAATTAACTTGGAATTTGTATTTTGGTTACATAATTAAATCAGTGCAGTTGACGAATCATTTAGTTTGTGCTGAAATGTAGCATTTAACTTGAAACACTTCTTCTCTTCCCCCAAACAGTTCTACACTGTCACAGTTTCCATGCCGGGGAATACGCCCTGAGCATCTGCTCCACGAAACTCAAGGACGACCCCACCGTCTATTACGTAGTCGGCACCGCGTTTGTCAATCCGGAGGAGTCCGACTCGAAGTTGGGTCGGATTATCCTTTTCTCGTTCACCGACGGAAAGCTACAGCAGGTATTTTTTAGAAATGTTGTAGTTATTCTATTAACCCTTTTACCCCCAAAGGACGTACCGGTACGTTTCACAAAACTCGTCCCTTTACCCCCGTGGACGTATTGTTACGTCCTTGCAAAAAACTGCTATTTATATTTTTTTTTGCATATTTTTGATAATTTTTTGAAAACTTCAGGCATTTTCCAAGAGAATGAGACCAACCAGACCTCTCTATGATGAAAATTAAGGCTGTTAGAACAATTTAAAAAAAGAATATACAGCAAAATGTGCTTGAAAAAAAATAACCCCTGGGGGTTAAGGGTTGGAAAGTTCCAAATAGCCTGGGGGTAAAAGGGTTAATAACTTCATATATATAAAACTGTCCCATTCTACATTTCTGTATACAGGTCCAAGAATCTGTTTGCAAGTTAAATTTTGTCATAGGATAGGCTTCACCTAACTCGTATGCCTACGATTTTCAGCTGAAAAAGTCAACAAACAGTTGTGTTTCCTATTGCAATGTTGTCTTGCTTTCTGTATTAAATTACATATTGTTTTATTAAAATAAGTTCATAATGAACTTCTGATGCAATATCTGAGATTTACGATTTCAGTTGGATTTTTTTGTGCCGCCAATTGTTTAAGTTGAGGACCTTCTTATACAAAACCGTTTAATTTTTCTCTTCCATATATACCTCGTGTTTAAATTTATATACTGAATTTTATTGAATTCAGACCCTTGTATATTATTTTACGATCTTTGTATTATTCAAAAAGTCTTTAGTAATCAAGTTCGTCCCAACGAAAGACGTTTGATTTCATTCTTATTCATCGCAGGTGACAGAGAAGGAGATAAAAGGGGCGTGCTATTCGTTGTGCGAGTTCCAGGGAAAGCTGTTGGCTGCAATTTCAAGCATAGTAAGTACGAGGCTTTTCGCCGGCACTTTGCGCTGTGGTAAACTGATTGTGTAATGTTCTGGTGACTAGAAATTATCGCTCTGTCACGGTAAAGAATAGTAATACCATCTACCTTGTTTAATTAGCTCAAAGAGACGATGCTAATGACTTAGGTGTTTCTTATTTTATTTGTCGTTATTCAGTATTTAAAGTCGTAAAGACGATTTAATACCAGTTAATTACAATAAACTTCTATTTCAGGTGAGGTTGTTCGAATGGACAAACGAGCGTGAGCTGAGGCTGGAGTGCTCGCATTTCAACAGCGTCGTGGCCCTCTACCTGAAGACGAAGGGAGACTTCATCCTCGTAGGGGACCTGATGCGGTCGATGACGTTGGTCCAGTACAAGACGTTGGAAGGCAGTTTTGAAGTGGTGAGTAGTAAAAGCTTGGAAACTAAAGTAGATAAGAATTGAAACCCTAATTGTTCCAACACGGAGTACTTACCTCGAACTACTTTCATGGGAGGATCTGGGATCTCCTTATTTACCGACCAAGAATTTTGCGTAGTTCCCCCCCCCCCTCTCCGTTACCTTGTCGGGGCGCTCCGGGGCGGAAGGATACTCGCCCTGGGGCGACCCCGGGGTCAGCGCGAGGCTGCGGTTGTTAGAGCGTCGGTAAGTGTCTGGTCGCGGCGTAGATAACATCTTGCCGCTCTCTCACTTATTCCGTCTGATCACCTTGTGTACCACGTGTTCCTTTTTGTTCTCCATCCCTTGTGTCCCACGTGTTCCCTTCCCTTGGGTACCACGTGTTCCTTTGTGTTCTACATCCCTTGTGTCCCACGTGTACCCTTCCCTTGTGTACCACATGTTCCTTTGTGTTCTCCATCCCTTGTGTGCCACGTGTTCCCTTCCCTTGTGTACCACATGTTCCTTTGTGTTCTCCATCCATTGTGTGCCACGTGTTCCCTTCCCTTGTGCACCACGTGTTCTCGTTGTGTTCCTCACCTTTCCCTTGCGTTCTTGTGTCGTTCATTAGACATGGTACAGTACATTACCATCATATATGTAATAAGTATTCCAGCCGTGGCCAGATTTTGGAATGATCTACCTTATCAGGCAGTTGAGTCGGTGAAACTACTTATAAAGTTGCAGTAAAGTAAATGGTTTTATGTAGAGCAGGCTGACAAATCTCTCTTTATAGTTAATGAAATATTTATTTTAATGTTAATGTTCTTAAAATATTTTACTATGATTGTCCATTACTTCCCTTGTAGTTTATTTCTTTATTTCCATTTCTCACTGGGCTATTTTTCCTTGCTGGAGACCTGTGCGTATTAGTATACTTCCTACTGTATTTCAAAAATTTGTTAACTCTATTTCACTAATTTATAAGTTTTCATACAGTTTGTGTTAAGAGGAATTTAAGTCCATGCCTTGTTGATTCTGTTATTGCAAATTTGACAATCTTACCTTTTACAGATTGCCAGAGATTACGATCCGTACTGGATGACGGCGATCGAGATCCTAGACGACGAATTATTCTTGGGGGCAGAGCACTCGTACAATCTGTTCGTATGTCACAAAGACAGGTGAGAAGACGTAGTTGCTTTGGAAGAGGACCTGGTTTGCCCTGTCTTTGAAATTCGATATGTTTTGTGGACTTAATAATCTCGTATCGTTTCTTTGCAAATATTCAACATTTTCGGTTTGTCCAATCAACAGATTAGTAAGGAGTGATAGTATTTCAGATAAGATGTAATATATTAGATATAAAAACATTTAGGAAGATTAGATATTTAAAAACTTAATCTATTATAAATGGCCTACTTGGTTCAGGCTTTTAGTGTGGTGATTTTGGACTCCTTTAATCACTGGTTTAGTTAAACAATTATTTATAATTATGAATATGATCATATCGGATATGATCCATCACTTTTGCATTTATTCAGAAACGGTTTTACATTTAAACAAAGAGACTAAGATAAACAAAGATGCTTAAGATTTATCTAGTAACTAAAAGAAGGCATAAGTTATAAATGGATTTGTTTTAGGCTTTAAAAGCAATTATAAAAACAGAAGAAAAAGGTGGGAACTTAATACAAAATACCACCGTGTTCATCTCTTCCTTATTTCGATCTCCCCGTTCAGCGCCGCGACGTCCGACGAGGAGCGGCAACAGATGCAGGAGGTCGGGCGTTTCCACCTCGGAGATTTCGTCAACGTCTTCTGCCACGGTACTCTAGTTATGCAAGGCGTGCCCGAAGCCACGACGGTCACCCAGGGTTGCGTGTTGTACGGCACTGTGCACGGCGCTATTGGTAAGTCGTTAGAGATGCCGAGGTTAGGTGTTGTCCACTCAAAGGTCCTCATCTTGCAAACAGAAAAACAACTGAAAATAACGAAGATTAGATAAAAAAATGCTCTAATAAAGGGATTTTGACGAAGGAAAAATCTATTTCTGGGCTCAACCTGTGTCGCTCCGTGAAATGCTCCTTAAAGCACCATTTCAAAGGTATAAATACTGCTAAATATACCAGAGAAAAAAGTTGCATGGAATGCCAGGAATATATCCAGCTCACTCACCCCTAAAGGGTGTCGGTATTAAAACTGGGGCGAGTGATACCACTACCAGACATCCCTGTCCAATTAGACTTCTCCCTCCTCAAAATCCCCCGTTACTACGAGGTGTCGTTCACTACAGCTACTGCCCCCACCCCCACCCCCACCCCCACCCCCACCACTACCTATCCTTCTCCCATCATTCCTTGTTACCACCCATGAACGTTCGGACGTGTTTTTCGTAGCTCTGTGTTTTTTTGTGCTTTTGAAGATGTCCGCCGTTTTGGAGATCCATGCTCCCAAATTGAGTATTATATATCATTTAATACAGTAAGCAAAACAATATTTGTAATAACCTGATATGTATTTCATATGACACCTGACTATTTGCTGACTTTTGTAGGAGGAAGTCATAGGCATGGAATTCAGGTTAGGCCTGCACTAGGCTAGATTCAACAAAATTGGACTTACAAACTTAATGTTGGGTACCTGTATCTGCCATTGCTAGATAAAACTTCTTGAAATTCGGGTTTCGTCTCATCAATGGGACGCCGACTCTTGAGGCTTGCCAAAATGATTGGTTCCTTAATACTGGGTGAAAATAGTTGATCAGTTAAAGGAGTAAAATTTAACCAAAGGGGACTAACAAACAATTTGACTTACAAACTTGGAACCTAATTAATGATGTAAAGAAGTAAATTTTAACAAAAGGGGACTTACAAAAAATTTGGCTTAAAAACCTGGAACCTAATTCATGATGTAAAGAAGTAAAATTTAACGAAAGGGGACTTACGAACAATTTGACTTGAAAACTTGGAACCTATTTTATGATGTAAAGAAGTAAAATTTTACAAAAATTGACTTGCTAACAATTTGACTTACAAACTTGGAAACTAATTTATGATGTAAAGGAGTAAAATTCAACAAAAGGGGACTAACGAACAATTTGACTTGAAAACTTGGAACCTAATTTATGATGTAAAGAAGTAAAATTTTAACTTTAGGGGACTTACGAACAATTTGACTTGACAAACTTTGAACCTAATTTATGATGTAAAGAAGTAAATTTTAACAAAAGGGGACTTGCTAACAATTTGACGTACAAACACCTTCTTGGAACTTATTATTGTAAATTAAGGACCTTTTGTACTTGTAATCTTGTCCTGTTTGTTTATATCCGATTCTCTTGTTTGCAATTGATAAACAAGAAGTATTAGAGTACTATATCTGCTTTGCAAGTTTGCAGTTTAAGATGCCTCTTATGTTTTTCCAGGTCTGGTGACGAGCCTAAACCTGGACCTCTACAACCAGCTTCTCGAGATGCAGAAACGTTTGGCCAAGGTCATCAAATCCGTCGGGAAAATCGATCACGATTTTTACAGAAGCTTTAGGTTTGTTACGCTTCTTCAGTTGTTGCTTTGAAAATTGTCATAATTGTATTGGAATTATTATCTTATTTGCAGATATGTTTGCTGGAGCTTTGAGTTGATTTAAGACATAGGTAGCTGTCATGTCAGTTTTCTTAATATGCAAATTTTAAACGCACCTTTGAGGACGTCTTCAAACGTGTTTATATAGTCGATATAATTTCATGATTGGATGTAAGGAAGCGTTCTAATATTTATAATTTTCAGGACTCGGATATATTTCGACTTAGGAAAACATGAACGTGTTTTATAAAGTTGGTAAAATTTCATGAACTCTAATCAGAAATCATAACGAATCTCTAATATTTATAAGACTTGGGACTTATAAATATAAGAAATGTCATCTTTTCACTATAACATATTGTTGTTGAAGAATGTATCTCAAGATTTTTAATAAAGTCTATAAAATTTCATAAATTGCAATCAGAAATACTCTTGATATTTATGAAACCTGGAACTTGAAAATACAATATTTTGTCTTTGCACTACAACAAAATGTTCTGACATTCCAGCACCGATCACAAGACGGACAGATGCGAAGGATTCATAGATGGGGATTTGATCGAGAGCTTTTTAAATCTCACTGTGGACAAAATGAAGGAGGTCTCGCAAGGATTGATGGTGAGTAATTGAATGTTGGTATTTTGACAATTCGCTCGCCTGCGACAACGACGTCATAACTCAAAAAAAATGTATTTTTGAGTTATCCATATAGACATATTCATCTTCAAATGCTGATTTTTTTGGCAAAAGTGTCTTAATTGTAGCTATAAAATTGATTGCAAGAGGCGCTATATATCCTAACGACATCCATTAATATGAGAGTGTTTTAATTGGATAAAATGGCTCCTGAAAAATGGCTATTTTTGAGTTATGACGACGACGTCGCAAACGAGCGATTTATGGGGGAGGAGCCTCGATAACTTAGAATTAGGCAGTTTTAAGATAGAAGCCTTTTTTTATTTTGTACGAAGGCTGTAATATAGTTTCCTTTGAATATGAAAATACTATCAATTTAAGTATTTGATCCTGAAAATACTATCGATTTCAGTATTTGATCCTGAAAAGGCTGTCAATTTCAGTATTTGATCCTGAAAATGCTGTCAATTTTAGTCTTTGATCCTGAAAATGCTGTCAGTTTCAGTATCTGATCCTGAAAATACTGTCAGTTTCAGTATCTGATGCTGAAAATACTGTCAGTTTCAGTATTTGATCCTGAAAATGCTGTCAATTTCAGTAATTGATCCTGAAAATGCTGTCAATTTTAGTCTTTGATCCTGAAAATACTGTCAGTTTTAGTATCTGATCCTGAAAATACTGTCAGTTTCAGTATCTGATGCTGAAAATACTGTCAGTTTCAGTATCTGATGCTGAAAATACTGTCGGTTTCAGTATCTGATGCTGAAAATACTGTCGGTTTCAGTATCTGATGCTGAAAATACTGTCGGTTTCAGTATCTGATGCTGAAAATACTGTCGGTTTCAGTATCTGATGCTGAAAATACTGTCGGTTTCAGTATCTGATGCTGAAAATACTGTCAGTTTCAGTATTTGATGCTGAAAATACTGTCAGTTTCAGTATTTGATGCTGAATATACTGTCAGTTTCAGTATTTGATCCTGAAAATACTATCAATTTCAGTCTTTGATCCTGATAATGCTGTCAATTTCAGTCTTTGATCCTGAAAATAATGTAAATTTTAGTATTTGATCCCGTTAAAGGGGTCGGATGTTGAGGTCTTACTGGAATCTCTCCACGAAATTGAACTTTGAGAGAAATAATCAGCAATTAAAATAAAATATTTTATGAACAGTAACAACATTAAATTGGATCTTTCTTATATAAACTACAAAAACTTAAAAAAGCGGAAAAGAAGCGAAATAGATTAGTGTGCCTGAGTGTACCCTCAAGCAAGAGAACTTTACCCCAAGACAGTGGAAGACTATGGTGCAGAGGCTATGGCACTACATTAGTAATAATAATATTAGTATTCAAAAGTTAGTTCAGCATTTTACTGTAGTCATTATCGTATACTAACTGGACCGTATATTTTTTCTAGATCAACGACGGATCGGGGATGAAGACTGAAGCGACGCCAGACGACCTCATCAAAACCGTGGAAGAGCTGACGAGAATCCACTGAAGATCAGGGCTGCACGAAGAAACACTCTTTTGCCCCGACGCGATCCGAACTGCGACGACCCGTGCGTAGCCAGCAAGAACGGCAGCGAGTGAGAATCTCCTGCTGCCGTTTCCTCGAGCCTGTTGCAGCGAGGTCCCCCTTGTCAAGTTGTAGCTTGATGTTGTATATAAGTTCAAAAAATGGATTGTGAAGTGGATAGGTAAAATCTGCAGGTCTGGGGTCCTCGTTTTCGAGCGACGGCGGCACGGCGGTCACCGCGGCTTCTGCTCCTCCCCTCGGCTTATTGTGGTAATCCTTAAGTCTGCAGACACCCCCACAGTGGTTATACACATGAATTTTATTTGTAATTACTGATGAAATAAACCCTTGTCCTCGAAAACTTGGCTGTGCTATTAATTTTAAAAGATCAGGAACTTCCTGAGATTGTGTTTGGAATATTAAATTTTTAGAGAGGAGAATAAAAAATATGTTCTAACACATGGGCCGTTTTTTTTTTCTTTTTTCCGTATTGACAATTAGAGCAGAGTTTTTTTGTTACAGATTTAAAGACAACCTGGAAAACCTATATATTAAGTTCTTGTGATTTGATAATAAATTGTAAAAGATTTGTAGTGATGTATTGCTGGTGATCCTCTATTCATTGGAAAGTAGATGTTTTGAAAGTGCCAGGTGTGTGTACACAAGTGTTTCATGAAATACAGATACATTCTATAGACTTGGAATTTCCTTCAGAAATGTTTGCTTTTAACGTATTTACATGAGGCAATATAAGCATGCAGTGAATTCCAACGTGTGTGTTCAAACCTAAGTGAAATTGAATCTCGTTTGAGAAAGTATTTCAATAAAATATTGAAGTTTGATTGACTTTGCTCGAATTCAAACGCTATATATTTTAACAGGAGTGTTCTTTCAACATAGGTGGAACTTGATTGTCGGCATAGTCACTGGCCTGTGGTTGGGAATAGACACTTTGTTTTCAACTACCAGAAAGTACAGACGTACTCCAAGTGCCGTCGAGTGCCCGATTTAATCGGTAGTTTATTCTGTTGGCAGTTCATTGCGTGAAGGGTATATTCGACAGGTATCCTATTGCTGTTTATTCCCAAAAAGAGGAAAGGAGTATCTGCTGTCGTCTTGAAAAGCCCTAGAAATGTTACTCCTGGAGGTGCTGTCTCTTCAGTGACTTTCCGGGCTCTCTTCCCTCGGAGTGTCATCGCAGTCAGCCTGGAAGCCACACTAGACGGGGAACTTCACGTTTCTTCTCCACTTTCATTTCTTCATACAGTGCCAGTCGAGATGGAAGGACACCGCCCTTCTTTTCTCCTTTTTGGCAGAGAAGTCCTAATTTCCGATCGATAGGAGTTGCTTTAGTATGACTCCTCCCGTTCCTCGGACAGTGCTGCTTAAGGATGAAGAGATCACTAATATGAATGCACCTTTTAGCTTGCTTGCACACACACACACACACACACACCCACTATTTCTCATGTGCTTTACTACATTAAGAAGGATAGAATATCGTTGGCACACCGCTACAGGAGCACACGCTCGCCTGTTCGCATGGCCACGAGTTCCCTCCTGCATGCACCCCTACAGGTGCGAGCCTTCGTATATTGGCGGCCACCCACGAGTACTGTCCTAGAGGAGCGTGCCCTCACCTTGCGCTCATCCTATCTTGAGAGTGTGTATTTACATTTCAGGTAGACTAGAAACTTGATATTTAAAAAATGTATATACTTACAACACTACCAACTAGATGTCCCTACACGAAGTTTGAGGGTAACCACATATTTGGTGAGAAATGTCATCTTTTTAACTTAGAGGGCGAGTTGATTTGCACATATTTCACACAACGTAAAACACTTAAGACCGTATAAATCTGCACCTAAATTCTTAACCTTTAGTTTGCCTCCATTAAGAGTAACTGCAGTGGTTTCTCCAACTATAGTCAATTTCTTTTAGCGGTGTAGATTTGCACCGACTCGCAGCGGTGCCTTTTTAGCTCTGAAAAGTTTCCTGATCGCTGATTGGTTGAATGAGATATTTCTAACCAATCAGCGATCAGGAAACTTTTCCGAGCTAAAAGGGCACCGCTGCGAGTCGGTGCAAATCTACACCGCTAAAAGAAATTGACTATAGCATCCAAGCACTGATGGATATCAACCAAGCTGTCGCACTAGCCATGTGGTCCATTTTCAATGTAATTTGATACATCTAAAACAAATTTAAAAAGGCAATTAAGGTTTTGAGACCTCTTCGATTCTGAAGGCAATGGATGGTTCTCTCCGGCATATTCGTTGTCCACCTACTCACGGCAGAGGCTGAACTCAAAGTCATCCGTGAAAAAGTTTTCTTGTATTTTAAACATTTCTATTTTCTAACCACAAAAAAAATACAGTACAGTAAAGGTATTATAAAGTACACTACCGTACAGGTATTCAGCTTCAAGGTAGCACTACAGTATACATGAAAGGTTGCAGGATCTTCAGAATACTGTATCACTAAAATAGAACCTGTTAATGGAATGATAAATCTGTTTTTGGGTGAGATGGCCATGTCGTCCTGATGGAAGTTCCTATAAGTAGCTTCCTAAGGGATATATGTACTACAGTGATATTCCCAGAGAATTTTACCTTTAGGTATCCGGAATTCTAACTCCTGGTGCGAATATCCTTAAATTTCTCTCAAGGATATCGCATAATATCAGAGGACGTATTCTTGACACGTCCCAGCAATCTGCACCCCTAATAGCGTTAACGCTTCGAGGGGGATGTGGCAGAATAGAAGGGGAGCCGTATCAAGGTTACCCCCGTTTCCATACTATTGAGTATCACAACAGCGCCATATCCAATATGGCGAACATTCATTATTTTGTAGCGATTTTGCTCGGTGGTGTTCCCTGTTGATCTGACATTTTCGATTGGTTTTCAAGGATATTTATTAAGCATTCTCTAGCTTCTTTCACTTCTGAGAAGTTGAGTATTGAATCTTTACAATTTGTGTTTTCAGTTCCTGTCTCACAGTGAAATTAGAGTAATTTATTGTGATTAGGTGCTAGGCCTGTTACCGGAGGCGCTGTCGTTCGTTAGGCATGTGTTATTTAGTTAGTAGAACGACATTCCTGGTTTTTAAAACAGCATTAATAATTTATTTATGAAGCTATTTAGGCATTTTTATATTTGTAAAGATATTTACATGCATAAAATTTTCCTTTTCCTGTGACGATCGTATATGTCAGTTTCGGTGATTTAGGTGACCGAGATCTTGCCTTGCCTAGGTAACCTAACCTAGGCAACATATACTTCCCTCTTCCCTCTGAGTGTAGCCTTTGGCTACAACCCTAATGGGTCGGCCTTGAATTTTTAATTCAAGCATGACTATCCTAGGGTTTTTCTGTCTCGTCCCTTAGCTGCAGATGCTAGTTTTGGGATTCGGTCAGGAACTCGGAGTATTTAGTCTTGTGTCGGCAGTCGGCCGGCTGGGTGAATAGTCATTCCCCTGCCGGCTAGGCTGCCGGCATACTAGCTAGGCTACTGAAGGTAACCCCTTGCCTTTCTTAAGTGACAAAATTTTTGACTTTAGGACAGAATGCAAAGAATGTACAAGTAACTCGACCTTGGATTAGAAAGTAGCCTTAGTTTTCATAGCCAAGGGCAAGCAAAGGATGGATGGCCTAGCATTGGTAGGTTAACTTCTGGAGTTCTGTCAGCGACGATGCAGGAACAGATCTCGACTGCGTGAATTGTATGTGCCCGCTAAAGACTTATAGACTTGACTTTATTCAAGAGAAATATGGCAAATGAAATCCACTTGAGTTGGCCTCTGGAGACACTGGGGGAGAGCTGGAATTCATCTTGGCAAATGGCAAATACATTGTGCGATTCTCGGGGATATGCTCCGAAGAAGGAAGGGAGTGGAGAAAGCTGATAGTGTACAAGTGCCGGGTGGGAGGGAAAGCAGCCATAATATAAATCTAGGGAGAAGCGTATGCAAATCATACTGAAGAAAGGAGCCGAGAGAAAAGCTATTCCCTATACACATATTGTGCATGTCACATTGCCTCTGTGCATTTAGAATAGTACTAATTTTCAATGTTTTTACCTGGGGGTTTGCACGCATTAGCTATTCTATTGCCCGCCATACGACATTTTCACCATACGATACCAACTCCGGAACGGATTAATGTCGTACGGCGGGGACCTACTGTATAGGCAGATGATGCATAAAAAAAGCCTTACCAAAGACAACTTGGAACACATACGCATAGTGAAGAGCAACATTGTTAATCATAGAAAGACTTTAAAGATATCCAAAACTCTCTAACCAATTGGGGAGATTAGGATGTGTGCGAATGCCCCTGTGACAAGCAGACTGATTGATTGATTGAGAGTTTTCTGGCATCCTGACATCTGAGGTCATTGACGCAGATATTGTTTGTTATAAAGAATAGAAGGAAATTCAATTTAAAACGATATAAAAGCAAAGATGTCCTTATAAAAGTAAAATAAGTTTCAGAGGACCTGCTTCTGAAATTAATCTAAAAATACTGCTAGCATAGTACGACGCATCACGTCCAAGAATCTCGGCCAGGATGAACCTGCTATCCTCACCTCGAGCCTCAAACAGATATCTATTTCTTAAGGTCCTAAAAGTGGGGCATTCTGTCAAGAAACAGTCATAGCAATATGGCTGACTGTGACAAACATAAAATTGAGGAACCAACTTGGATTGGGGGGGGGGGTGGGGGGTGGGGGGGGGGGGGAAGTTGAAAGCCTGAGAAGAATCTCGTTCTTGTAATTCTTGTCGCAAAGTCCACTCTTCAGTGCATTTAACGTATGCGTTATTAGGTAAGAATTAGAGCCTTGATGGCTTAGTCAGTTAGGGCAGCAAGCTCGCACTTCATAGAAATCTGTGGCGCTGGTTCCAATCTACAGCCGACCAGTCACAGAGGCGGACACTTTGCTATCTGTGTAGACACCTCAGGTTTATGTATGTAATCGACGGATAGGTTTGCTTAAAGCAAATGAGTGTTAGACTAATACACACACACAAACAAAGCCACTCCAACACCTATAAGCGACAGACACCTCACACGTCTCAACCTGTCAGTCTAACTGCGCAAGGACTCCTCGCTGCTGGGAGGAAGGACGCTGGTGACTGGTACAACACATGAACACACGCTACCGGGGTCTAAGCGGTGTCAGGCAGGGCAGCCGATCGGGACTACGGTCTACCCAAAAGCCAGAGCAAAGTCCTTCAAAAGATGGTAACTGTGCTCACCCCATACAAATGGAAAAAGAGCACGTTAATAAATAAAACGTTCCTCGTCTTGACCCTCGGCCATCAGGGTCCTCTCAGTGATGTCCGACACCTCTGACATCCTGTCATCGTCGTCGAGATGGATGTCTTGAAGTGCGTCCGAAATGTCTGGGTCTACCGTCAGCTGGACGCAAGGGATCTCGGGTTTGGGGATGACAGCATCCACAGATGTTTTAGAGAAGAGCATAGCTCTCATCTTCTTGCTGGGAAGATAGGGCCCCGTGGCGTTCTTTTGGAAACCACGCACCCACTTGCGCAGTTTCTCTCGAGCGATGTCCCTTGACTCCGCAGACTGGGGAGTCTCGAACGCCTCATGGAGCAGGTCCTTGCAAGTCGTGCAAACCTGCAGGTCCCAGTACCTCAGAGATCCTTGGGTGACGAGCAGCTGGCGTGGGTTCGGCACGCCAGGTGGCCGTAGAAATCATGGCGCCGAACGCTGCAGAAGGCGCTCTCACACCGGATGTACTCCTCCTGTAAAGAAAGAAAGGGTACATGAGTATGCGGGAGTCTATAATGATAGACTTGTAATAATCTAGATTAATCTTAATGTAATCTTAATTATAATATAAGATTCCTTTCCAAGTGTAAGCTTAGGATAGGTAAGCTGGAAATAAAGCAGGAAAGACACATACTTGTGAATCCCGGCCAGCCAATTGCCGTGACCCTTCTCCACTACTAACTCTAGGGCTTCCGATCAGGTAAGCCCTAAGGAGAAAACTATCCTGTAGGGATAGAGTAGCGTAATTAGCACTTCCTCTGAGGTATTAGTAGCGGTGAGAGGGGGGGAGCTGATGATCATTCAGCATAGGGAAAAGGGGAGAATATTTATCCCCAATTCGAGTAGGTCCCGGCAAGGGACTGCGCATGGATGCACAGAGTATGCTAGAAAATTATCTATTGCATAACTATACACCATAGTTTTCTGTCTAGGGTATGTACTATACCACATATGTACTGGCTACTGTAAACAGCCATACAACAGACACTGCCGGCAGGGCTAGGGTAAGAGGACAGTCCATTGTCGTAATATGAAAATAGGTGGAGCCGGCAGCCCGCCGGCACATCAGAGGCATGCCGGACGGCGGTGGATCACCGGTTGAGGGTAACCCGTTCCAGCCATCAATCTATGTGGCGGGGGAAGGGAGACAACCTCAAGTATTGTCGGCGGGCCGCCGTCATGCCAGCGACCGGCAGGCAACCGGCTGAAGGTACACCTACCCTGTCATCGATCCATGTGACTGGGAGGAGACCTAGGCTACACTGTCGGCTGTTGCCGGCAGAGTCGTGTGACACTGGACTGGCACTCGATTGAGAGAGAGAAAGCAATGAGGGAAGGAGAGGGGAGGGCGGCAGCTTACTACCCTAACCTCGCCTTCCTCGAGAAGGAGGGTTCAAATGGAAGGAAGAACATATTATGATCTGGCTTCCATCCAGCCGCAACTCAGCCGGCGGTCGGCTAGGGAGGACCAAAGAATGCTCTAAGACAGCAGGGAGGTCTCCCGCCGGCAGATAGACCTGCCGCTATGCTATCCCATAGCAGTATCATGCAAGGGAAGCTGAACGACTTGGCCCAGCAGGCGAAAAGACCGGGCCGACCCCACAACCCACCGGTACTCTGTGATTTGTAAGACGGTGGAGGAGAACTTTGTAACGGCTCCTCCCATATCTTGCCACCAACTTCCCCCTCAAAGCGTAAACGCTATGTGGGGTGCAGATAGCTATGTGGCGTGACAAGAATACGTCCCCTGTTATTATGCGATATCCTAAAGGACAACCTTAAGGGTACTCGCGCCAGAAGTTAGAATTCTGGAAACCTTTAGTTTAATTCTCTGGGAATATCCACTGTAGTCATATATACCCTCAGGAAGCTACTAAAGGAACCTTCCATCAGGACGACATGGCCTGAGCCCAAAAGAGTAGTTATTCCAATTGGAATATTGAAACTATGATCATTTGCTTACCTTGATGAATCAGGTTTTTCTGGGCAACATAGTACGTTGTTCTTGGTGGCTCCAAATATACCCTACAAGGTCAATCTCAAATTTTTGGACATATTTCGGTACGTTTGGGCTACGGAGACCATCTTCTCATTATCAAAGTCACTTGGAAACTATCATTTCCTGGACAAGTTCAAACTGGTTTCAAGACGGACCGACCAGAGCCGGCCCTATTCTATTTTTTATTCCATCTGCAATATAGTTTTCATTTCTTAATACCTTTATCTTTTATCAGGATCTACATATATTGTGTATTTATTAGCTCCTCTATATTTACTTATTTAAAATTTTTGTAAAAATAATGTACAAAAATCTACGTAACTTTTAGCTACCCTTTTTTTAATGGAAACATAATGAGATTTTAGTGCTTTCTCCATCCTAGGTCACAATAAACCTCAGCATTTGAATCATCATTTAACTTATAATAAAAAAAATAAAAAGACGCTCCTAAACTTTACTTCTAAAGCCAGGCTGACACTTGCACGAATTTGTGGCACGCTTTGTCACGACTCGAGTCGTGAACTGGCGTGAAGTGTTCGTAAACCCGTCGTGACATCGTGGCATGTCGTGACCGGGTCGTGAACTATGCGTGAACTGTTCGTGAACTCGTCGGGATGATGCGAGAAGTGCGCAAACTATGCGTGAACTCGTCGTGCCAGTTCGTGTCAATGTGGGCAGGTCAGCTGTAATTCTGAGGTAATTTTTTTTTTTTTAATCTTCCAGTTCGTGCCACAAAATGTCACGACTTGCCACGACAAATTCGTGGCAAAAAGTCGTGCAAGTGTCAGGGTACCTTAAGAGTCCTCTACGCTTTAAACAAACTGAATTGTACCCAACCTTTACCTTATCAATATAATCATCAACATTTCTTATGTAAAATCTTCTTCGGGTTGAAACACGTTACGGATTCTCTCGACTTATCTGTGTACTTATTTTTGGTCTTGGGTCTTGACTACTATTTTCGCGATATTCTTTGTCTTCCTACGAGTCTTCATCCTAAATCTTAATTTTCCATCCAATGGAGACATCTCCCATCAACTTTTTATTTTTGCACCTAGACTTTATAATAAACTGCCAACTGAAATAAAGGACCTAAAGGGAGCAATTGAATTTAAGAAGAAACTAAAGACATTACTTTTCACAAGATCATATGATTTGGAAGATGCTACAGTCAAAGAATTGTATAAGTTATAATGAAAATGTTTCGTTAGATGATTGATATGGACCCGCCCGAGAAGTAGTTCACTCAACTTCAGTGGAGGGTTGGATTTAAACCAAAAACAAATAAACAAGTAAGTAATTGCGTACTCATATCACCCCTGTCCCAGTGTGTTTATTAATTCTCTGGGAATATCCACTGTAATCATATATACCCTTAGGAAGCTACTAAAGGAACCTTCCATCAGGACGACATGGCTATCTCACCCAAAAATAGATTTTTCGCTTCGCTCAAAATCAATTTTATAAACTGACATTTTATAAACGTTTACTAATGGGACGCCCGTATCAGTACTCTACCAATTGTGTAGGTTGGCTAGGGCACCAGCCACCCGTTGAAATACTACTGCTAGAGAGTTATGGGGTCCTTTGACTGGCCAGACAATACTACTGTACGTTGGATCATTCTCTCTGGCTACAGTTCATTTTCCTTTCGCCTACACATACACAGAATAGACTGGCTTATTCTTTACATACTCTCCTCTGACCTCATACACCTGACAACACAATGATCACCAAACAATTCTTCTTCACCCAAGGGGTTAACTACTGCACTGTAATTGTTCAGTGGCTACTTTGCTCTTGGTAAGGGTAGAAGAGACTCTTTAGCTATAGTAAGCAACTCTTCTAGGAGGACACTCCAAAATCAAACCATTGTTCTCTAGTCTTGGGTAGTGCCATAGCCTCTGTACCATGTTCTTCCAATGTCTTGGGTTAGAGTTCTCTAGCTTGAGGGTACATTCGGGCACACTATTCTATCTTATTTCTCTTCCTCTTGTTTGATTAAAGTTTCTATAGTTTATATAGGAAATATTTACTTTAATGTTGTTACTCTTCTTAAAATATTTTATTTTCCCTTGTCCGGCTTGGACAGGAACGCACCACACGACTTCCCG
Organism: Palaemon carinicauda; assembly: GCF_036898095.1. Taxonomy (NCBI): domain Eukaryota; kingdom Metazoa; phylum Arthropoda; class Malacostraca; order Decapoda; family Palaemonidae; genus Palaemon; species Palaemon carinicauda. The sequence continues at coordinate 104,623,700 of NC_090749.1, forward strand.
GTCATAGGCCCAGGACAACAGAGGGGATGCTCCATCACGCAATAGCAATACACCGCAAGACACAGGAACGCAGCAGGAAAGAATAAGAAAGCACAAGATTAACACGTGAGACCGCGCGAACACAAAGGGAAAGCACAAGGTTAACGCTCGAGACCGTGGTGACACAAAAGGAAAGCACAGGGATACCGCGTGAAGACCACATGGGACACAAAGGTGTCGGGGACACAAAGGGTCGCACTGAGATAAGGAGAGCGTCGAGATGATATCGCGACGCGACCAGAGAACTTACTGAGGGTCGAGACCCAAGCTAGCTCGCTTCCTGACCCGGGCTTAGCCTCAGGGCACGTATCCATCCGCCTGAGGTTAGCCCTCACAGAAAACGGAAGTAGGGTAAACTACACAAAACTCTGGTCGGATGGGAGGAGATCCCAGGTACTCCTAAGAAAGTAGTTCGAGGTAAGTACTCCTTGTTGGAACAAATTTTATTTTCCCTTGTTTCCTTTCCTCACTGGGCTATTTTCCCTATTGGAGCCCCTGGGCTTACGGCATCCTGCTTTTCCAACTAGGGTTGTAGCCAAGCAAGTAATAATAATAATAATAATAATAATAATAATAATAATAATAATAATAATAATTATAATAATAATTGCTGACTCAGCTGAAATACACAACTTCGCCAGCTCTTCTCAAAACTCCATGGACCAGATATGGGGATTTATCCCTAGACTTAGGAATTTTTCCTTACATTGGGGGCAATTTATCCTTAGATTTGGGGATTTGGGATGACTGGTGACGATATTCTGTACATATTGCTATGAAGAAGAAACAGAGATGAGTAAACCTTTATATTGTCGCAATTAGTTTACTTACAATTACATGAAGTATAGTGAGTCATTTCTATAGAAGAAAATATATTTCTGGAAATGATGATTTTTGGGTGGGTTTGGGGATTTTTTATCACGAGTTTTAGGGAATTTTAGACATTTTCTAACACGTTGCATCTTATTTCGAAGAGAGGAGAAATGTCTCCGAAGAGCTGCATGGCCTGAATTGCATAAATCCTCATGATTTAGTTTTCTTTATATTAAAATTTAATTATTCTTTCTTCTATAGACTTACATACAGCCTCTCTTCGCGTAGCCTTCACGACGAGCTAAGAGATACACCACTCTAAAATTGGACCATATCTCTTGCGTCCTCGGCTGTTGATAATAGCCTCAGATCATTTCTGGAAATTGAATAAAAAGACACGTTTGTTATACCAAAAGTCTCTAAATTCAGTTTAAACAAATAAATAAAGGTAATCTTAAGGTATATACATAAGGTTACAGATTCAAAATGAAATAAGCAATTGAACTTTTTAAATTTTAATTTTTTTTTAATTAGGATGCCATACTTGAAAAATCTTCACCAATCTTCTTCAAAATTTAAAAACTACAAGAAATTTTTACTGTACTAGTTAATCACGCTTCTTTTGCACTGATTTAAATCTTATAAACACTAGTTAGGATTGTATTAGACAGGCAATTATTCCTGGTTAAAGAAAGGTGCCAATCTCTAGATTGAAGATGAAAAATTTAATAATTTTTCTGCCTTTTGTATTTCTCTCCAGGATTCGCCTTTTACTTCTCAGACGTTCCTTGCAGTCTCTCCTACTCCCTGAAACTTTCCTTTGTACCATTTTTGACCAGTTAAAGGTAACAATTCGGACAAGTTCTACCAGATGACATATTCCTTAAACATTCACAACACGTAATACTGCCATCGGTACACTTTGGAGGAGCACTGTAGGCATTAAATAAGTCTTTGCACTATCCCTTTGGTCCCTAACGGCACCATAGCTTTTTTTTTTCTTCTACATTGCCTTCCATTCTGTCTTAACTTTTTTTTTATGCATAGCAAAATGAAGATTTTTAAATTCTTGGACTTACATTTGAATGCGTAAGATTAACTGGAATTATAATCGAGTAGCTACTACGATGTCTACTGTACACTACGTGAGGAGGACTGCCGGCGCTGGGCCCTGACATTGGGCTACGCAAAAGAATATATATATATATATATATATATATATATA
>NC_090749.1:104630776-104731975 GCF_036898095.1 Palaemon carinicauda
GTATATATATAAAGTATATACATATATTGTATATATATAATGTGTGTATATATATAATGTATATATATATATATATATATATATATATATATATATATATATATATATATATATATATATATATATATATTGCTAAACTACAACCCTAGTTGGAAAAGCAGGATGCTATAAGCCCAGGGACTTCAACAGAGAGAGAGAGAGAGAGAGAGAGAGAGAGAGAGAGAGAGAGAGAGAGAGAGAGAGAGAGAAATACTCCATTACCATATTCAATTTCCAGAATTTCCAGCAAATTATATTGCTAACACCAACGGTAACCCATCCAAGTACCGCCCAGACTTAAAAAGGAAAACACACTCTCTACCCATTTAGCCAATCAGATCACAGCTCAGCTAACAGCCAATCAGAGTCCAGGATTCCCTTCCCCGGCTCTGATTGGTTAAAATCAATAACACGGGAATGCTTGGAATTCTAATGGAGGAATTTGTCTTCAAGAATTAATCACATTGGAATTAGGGGTTTAATTCATTGTTATTATTATTATTGTTATTATTATTATTTCTATTATTATTATCATTGTTATTATTATTATCATTATTATTATTATTATTATTATATCATTATTATTATTATTATCATTATTATTATTATCATTATTATTATTATTATAATTATTATTATTATTAATATTATAATAATAATAATAATAATAATTATTATTATTATTATTGTTAACATTATAATTGTTATTATTATTATCATTATTATTATTAACATTATAATTATTATTATTATAATTATTATAATTATCATTATTATTATTATTACAAAACTATCTATTTAAATATGTCTATATAAGGCTACATTAAAACACTGCAATTTCTCTCAGGCGGGTAAACGTACAACTGAACCCTCCTCCCTTCATAACAGCTAAGAACCACCTAGCTTAAATCCACCTCCAAATGATGCAAGAATCATCAGGGAGTTGAACGTGCTGCTAATTACCCCCAAAAACCAAAAACCGGAGAAGCCTAAAGGTTACAATTTTCTCCACAATGGCGAAAGTAATCTGTAAAAAAGGTTGAGGACTTCCCTGTGGTTTTTCTGTAACAGTTACATTACGGAGACGTTGTTACAGAGAAATTCAGAAATACAGTGGCGTGACTTTGGAAGACTTCAGCTGGGGCGACCCGCGAGGAATGTGTCTTCAGAAGAATGTCTTCAAAACTTTAGAGTTTACATAAGGCCATATCTACCTAGATTAAGCTCTACCACTCCACATATTAAATTAACAAACAGACGAAATAATAAACTAATTGATTATTTAATAATAACACGGAGAAACAAACGCACGAACAAATACTCTGAGTATTGGACAATCGAAGTGTTAAGACGGTCTGATAATAATGGAGGCCACATGGTCGACCGCAAGGTAGGTAAGCGGGCCATTTTCGACCTTACTGTCGATTTCCGGTGACTGGGGGCCCCTGCTTTGGTCTAACACGCTTCCAGTCTATTGCACGAGAGAGAGAGAGAGAGAGAGAGAGAGAGAGAGAGAGAGAGAGAGAGAGAGAGAGAGAGAGAGAATACTTTCTCCAAGCACATAAGTCAAGAGAGAGAGAGAGAGAGAGAGAGAGAGAGAGAGAGAGAGAGAGAGAGAGAGAGAGAGAGAGAGAGAGAATACTTTCTCCAAGCACATAAGTCATATTTTTACTGCAATTGATAATGCGATTATTAATATTAAAAAATACGTTAAAAATGTTCTCATTTAAAGGTTTAAAGGCCGCTCATGAATGGCAGAAGCAAGGGACATTGACAATTGCCCTATCAGGCAGGACAATGCCCTAGAGAGCTGACCATTTATGCATATGATCAGCACCCGAACTCCTTCCAAGCTAGGACCAAGCATGGCCAGGCAATGGCTGCTGATGAATCAGCAGATAGATCTATAGGTCCCCAAAAACCCTCCATCCTTAGCTCACAAGGATGGTGAGGTTGCAGCGGCCAAAGGAACGAACGAGTTTGAGCGGGACTCACGGATGTTACTACATCGACAAATTAAAAATACAATTATTGTAAAAACTGAATAAGAAAAAACTCAATTCGACCTATTACAAAAAGAGCATACCCACCTGCTTGCCCCAAAAAATGGAAAATTGGTCTAAAATGTATTTTTTCAAATAATTCAACTGATGTGGCAGTTTGAAACTTGAGTCCTGTAACCTTGGAAATTACGTCAAAGTGACTTGATGTAACAAAACAATCATGTTTTGCTGACCGTGACCTTGGTTTGCAAAGCAAGGTCACCCCGAAGAAGGGTATCAACAATGTTTTTGGGTCTGTGACCTTGGAAAGTAAGTCGCAGTCACATAAATAGAGAAAACTCTGACCTGTGACCTTAGAATGTAAGGTTACTCTGAAGAATGGTTTCAACAATGTTTTTGGGTCTGTGACCTTGGAAAGTAAGTCAAGGTCACATAAAATAGAGAAAACTCTGACCTGTGACCTTAGAATGTAAGTCAAGGCCTCTTGAAATAACTAAACCATAAATGATTTCTAACTAAAACACAAATGTTTCTTGACCTGTGACCTTGTAAAGTAAGTCAAGGTCACATAAAATAGAGAAAACTCTGACCTGTGACCTTAGAATGTAAGTCAAGGTCTCTTGAAATAACTAAAACAAATGTTTTCTAACTAAAACACAAATGTTTCCTGACCTGTGACCTTGTAAAGTAAGTCAAGGTCACATAAAATAGAGAAAACTCTGACCTGTGACCTTGGAATGTAAGTCAAGGTCTCTTGAAGTAACTAAACCATAAATGTTTTCTAACCTGTGACCTTTGAAAGTAAATCAAGGTCACTTAAAATACATAAAACATAAACTTAAAATACATGAAACACAAATATTTTCTGACCTGTGACCATGTAAAGTAAGTCAAGGTCACACACGGGAGAAACAGCGCTAGAATCACTACCAAAAGACGACAGAAGTTACGAATAACGGCTAAACTAAGGAACGCCTACGATACTAACGCTATCCTCTTCACAACAGCAATGGAACTATAGTCCATTTCTTTTAGCGAGTCATATTTGCACCGACTTGCAGCGGTGCCTTTTAGCTCGGAAAAGTTTCCGGATTGCTGATTGGTTAGACTGGATAATTCTAACCAATCAGCGATCAGGAAACTTTTCCGAGCTAAAAGGGCACCGCTGCGAGTCGGTGCAAATCTGCCTCGATAAAAGAAATGGATTATAGTGGCATATCTAACAAGCTTCCAAAGAACAGAAAATTTGGAGTTGAAACCATCAAAGGTTACTTAATAGGAATTGTAATACCCCTTATCGATGATCTATAGATGGGCTGAGCCTTGGGACATCAGCTCATGTTAAGAAAGTCTTAACAGTATGGGATTTTTATATTCTAGTGCTATATAATGCCTGTGACGATATACAGAGCTACAGACCAGAACGTGTACTGTACAGTAGCATGACCATTTTCTTTACAGTGTACTACAATTCTGAAAAACAATCTCTGAATATGTTTTTTTTCAGGTCAAAATGAGACAAATCACAGTCATACATTCTACATTATCATCATCTCTCCCACTCAGACTGACGTTCCCCCGTTGGACTCGCACGGCAAGACGTACCGAGATGTCCGCCGGCGGATCGCTCTTCATGCGGCTGAGCCTTCCGGAAGGCCTCGAAGAGGTCGTGGAAGGCCTGGCCAGGGAAGTCATCAAGAGCCAGATCAGTGAACCTCATGAGATCTACAACTTCGCCTGGAAGCACTTCACCAACCTCGTCTCGCGGCAGAAGCATCTTCCGGGAAAACGTGAGTAAAGTATTGCGATTTAGCATTCCAGTAAAGTTGAGTGTTATTTGTTACATTTTATTCAAAATGGCCAGGGTTGCACTACTGGGGTACTTAAATCATTGTCAAGTTCAGAAAATTACACTACTGGGGTACTTAAACCATAAGGTTGCACCACTGGGGTACTTGAATCATTGTCAAGTTAAGAAGATTACACTACTGGGGTACTTAAACCACAAGGTTACACCACTGGGGTACTTAAATCATTGTCAAGTTCAGAAAATGACACTACTGGGGTACTTAAACCACAAGGTTACACCACTGGGGTACTTAAATCATTGTCAAGTTCAGAAAATGACACTACTGGGGTACTTAAACCACAAGGTTACACCACTGGGGTACTGAAATCATTGTCAAGTTCAGAAAATTACACTACTGGGGTACTTAAACCACAAGGTTACACCACTGGGGTACTGAAATCATTGCAAATCTTCTTACTTAGTCCATTGATAACACTGTAACAAGTTCAGCTCTTGGAAAATCAAAATTGGGAGTGGTTTTAGCAATAATAGTGACAAATCTCTTTTTGGGAGTAGTAATAGGATAAGTAATATTAACGGCAATAAAAATAATCAAAAGTTTACATGATGACCACTTGCGAAACACTGCTGTGTCAGCAAGCCCTCTTCCGCAACTATAGTCCATTTCTTTTAGCGATGCATATTTGCACCGACTCGCAGCGGTGCCCTTTTAGCTCGGAAAAGTTTCCGGATCGTTGATTGGTTGGACAAGATAATTCTAACCAATCAGCGATCAGGAAACTTTTCCGAGCTAAAAGGGCACCGCCGCGAGTCGGTGCAAATATGCATCGCTAAAAGAAATGGACTATAGGATTTAACCCTATAGTACAGAAGACACCTCAGTATCACATCAGCCCTCTTACAGAAATTGACTCTTTAAGAAGCCCACATCAGCATTTCGTTGAATACCTCAGAAAGATATCCTCGCTAAGGTTTTAAATGCCTTCACAAAAGCATCACCAGCACCCAGTCAAACACACCATGCATATTGCATCGTCAATATTCAACTTTTTCGTGCTACACGGCTAATACTCTTGAAAATATTATCGTAAAATATTATCGTAACAGCTGAAATAGCCTAAGGACACTGAACTTCACGTTTCAACTGTCTCTACTCTCTCTTATATTACCGTTATTTTTTAATTTTAATTGAAAAGTCTTGCTTAGATGAAAGAAATAAAATAAAATTCTGTGCTCTCTCTCTCTGTCTCTCTCTCCTACAAGGCCATACGAGAGAGAGAGAGAGAGAGAGAGAGAGAGAGAGAGAGAGAGAGAGAGACTTAACACTCGCAATATCCTGAAATATCTTGCCAAAATCAAACGAGGTAACATAGTATTGGGATAAAGAAAAAAAAATAAAAAAAAACTAGAGTTTAAAATACTTCACGCATTGCAAACTGCAATGCAACCATGGTTTTCGTTTTATGCAACCTCATTTCCTACCACTTCATCTGATATTTATTTATATATAAAAAAACAGAGGCAAAATCTATCCCTTTAAATAAGCTTCGAGTCAAAATTATTTTTTTTTTCAATTTATTCAAAATGATTAAATAAAATATTTTATATATATGTTTTCTAAAATCTAAATTAAATAGGGAATGAAATAGATATTGATATACTTAAAATGAAGTGGATATATATATATATATATATATATATATATATATATATATATATATATTTATATATATGTATATATATATACATATATACATATATATATATATATATATATATATATATATATATATATATATATATATATATATATATTTGAGGTGTAAATATTTAAAATTGAAATGATTAACGATATCGAGTCAAGCAAGAGTCTAATGATAATAATAATAATAATAATAATAATAATAATAATAATAATGATAATAAGAATGAAAATATCGACAATAATAATAATACTGATAATAATAATAACAATGATAATAATGATAATAATAAAAATAATAATAATAATGATAATAATAATAATAATAAAAATATCAACAAAAATAATAATAATAATAATAAAAATAATAACAATAATTATAATAATAATAATAATAAAATAATAATATTATTATTATTAATAATAACAATAATAATAAAGATATCAACAATAATGATAATAATAATAAAATAATAATAATAATAATAACAATAACTGCCCTGTATGCATCACGTTTAATACAGGAATAATACTATAACCAAAATGAGAGAGAGAGAGAGAGAGAGAGAGAGAGAGAGAGAGAGAGAGAGAGAGAGAGAGAGAGAGAGAGAGAGAAAGTATTCATTTCATCAAGAGATTAATATAATAATATTCGTCAATGATAGAATAAATAATTTATAAATTAGCAGACTATGCATATAGGCCTATAAGCCTACTTCAACCTTTGAAGCAAATTGAAGAAAAAGTTCCTATCACGAAACTTAAATTCTGTGTAGGCCTATGAAAATAGGCCGGTCTAGCCTAGGTCTAAGACATAAGAGGGATTTTATCAATCCATTTAGACTACAGTTATGTCTACTGATGTAGTTCAATCAGATGGAGAATGTTAGACGAAGTCTATAGCCATTTAACTCAAGGTCATATGTGATAGTTAAATGGTACCTTCAGGCGTTGAAAGGCCTTAGGGGAGTGGGCTCCCCCCCCCCTTCTCCCTCAGGAGAGGAAAGGGCCCTCTGAATTGAGGTTCGTCTCACGAAGAAGTGAAAGTGATCATTATTTCAATCTGGTGAAAAATCTGCAATCTTGTTTCCATAAAGAGGAGTTGGTTCAACCATTATCCTTGGGATCAGATAATTACAAGCTGGTGTCATTAGTATATAAGATATCAGAGTGGGGTTAGGAAATTCCCCCTGGTTTAAAATCTGCAATCTTGTTTCCATAAAGGATAGTTGGTTCAACCACTAACCTTTGGATCAGATAAGTAAAAGATAATGTCATTAGCATATAAGACATCATGAACGGATACGAGAGTGGGGGTGAGAAAATTCACTCTGGTTTAAAATCTGCAATCTTGTTTCCATAAAGGAAATTTGGCTCAACCATTATCCTTGGGATCAGATAATTAGAAGCTGATTGCATTAGGATATAAGATATCATGAACAGATAAGAGAGTGGGGTTAGAAAATTGAATTTCTAAAATTGGCAACTAGCTATGGGAGGCTGTTGTGAGAAGCAATGATTCAGATTTATTTTTTTTGTAAAATAACTTGATTAAAATGTTTAAAATCCTTAAAAGTAACTTGTTTAAAAGTAATTAAAGTATGAAAAAAGTATATAAATTACTTAAAAGTACTGGCTGAAAAGTGCATAAAAGTAACGCTTAAAAGATTAAAGTAACATTAAAAAAAAAGTGTTTCAAAGTTCCTCAGAATCCACAATTCTCGGAGCTGAAGGAATCCATTAATTGTTTGTTCGTATGTCAGTCGAAAAAGGGGCTTGTCTTTTAGGAGGGAAAGAGCGTGGGAGAGTGAATGAGGAGGGAAGGTTATGGGAGGGGTAAGAAGGGAGGGGAGAGGGAGGGAGAGGGACGTGCCTCTCCCACAGTTTTCGGCGCGTTCCCGAAGACACTCCTGGAGCCGGTTACCCCTCAACTCTGGATCCTCAGACAGAAGTCGGAATTCGAGTCGTCAACAAGTGGCTCTCTCCTCCGGCTTTCTCTGTTTGTTTTGTGTTTTGTTGGTGTGTTTGTGCCTGTGTTTGTGCGTCACACAGCGACTGTTAGTGAGGAAATAATTCGATAGATAATGATAGATAAAGAAGTTGTTATTTTTATAAAAAAATATAAAATCCGTGATTTCATTGGAGCTATGAGAGCAGTTAATCAAGACACATCAAGACATGGATTCGAGAGGAATGTCAATCAATGAGAAAACAATTCAAGACTAGTGTTGTGGATCCATTGGGATAGGATATACTAATTAAAATTTCGCTTTCTGGAAACGCTAAATCCGGATATTTTATTATTCAAAATGCTTTCTGTAGTGTTAAATTCACCACCAGTTAGTTGGGGCGTGATGGTAGCAAGCCATCACCTTCTCCTATGTAGAAAAGCTAGCAGGAGTAAGATAAATGATGCAATTAATGTCAGGGGGCATATGTGCTGCTTATGAGATAGCTCTTTTTATTAATATTGAACAATTTAATTGTATATTGATTTTTGTGAGTTTTCAGAAACTTTTTAGGAAGAATAATAGACTTCTCTCTCTCTCTCTCTCTCTCTCTCTCTCTCTCTCTCTCTCTCTCATTATTATCACTAGCTAAGCTATAACCCTATTTGGAAAAGCAGGATACTATGAACCCCAGAGTTTCAACCGGGAAAATTAGCCTAGTGAGGAAAAGATATAAGCCATATGACTATAAAAAAAGACTCATGTCAGCCTGTTCAACATAAAAAACATTTGCTGCAAGTTTGAACTTTTGAGGTTCTACCGATTCAACTACCCAATTAGGAAGATCATTCCACAATCTGGTCACAGCTGGAATAAAACTTCTAGAATACTGTGTAGTATTGAGCCTCATGATGGAGAAGGCCTGACTATTAGAATTAACTGCCTGCCTTGTATTACGAACAGGATAGAATTGTCCAGGGAGATCTGAATGTAAAGGATGGTCAGAGTTATGAAAAATCTTATCCATAATGAACTGAATTGAACGACGGTGCCAAAGATTAATATCCAGATCAGGAATAAGAAATTTAACAGACCGTAAGTTTCTGTCCAACAAATTAAGATGAGAATCAACAGCTGAAGACCAGACAGGAGAACAATACTAAAAAAAAAAAAAGGTAGAATGAAAGAATTAAAACACTTCTTCAGAATAGATTGATCTCCAAAAATCTTAAAAGACTTTCTCAATAAGCCAATTTTTTGGTGCAATTGAAGAAGACACAGACCTTAATGTGTTCCTCGAAAGTAAATTTGCAATTAAGAACCAAACATGGTTTGAAAAATTTATGTAGCACATGAAATATATAGAAACAGAAAGTTCGCCTAAAACTAACCCCAGGCTAGACGTCGCCTAAGCAAACGAATGCATTTACAAACAAATATACAATTTTTTCCACCACAGGTCAAAGGTCACTGCCTGATGCCACCGCAAGGAAGTCACTGACTCCGTATTTTAACTTTCAAACGACCTTCAACTCCCAATGGGGCAAAGAACTTTCTGTTGTGTGATTCTTATAACACAAAAGGAAGATTTCTTCACTCTCTCTCTCTCTCTCAGTCTTCTCTCTCTCACTCTCTCTCTCTCTCTCTATTTGTGAAGAGGAGGCCCTCTCTAACTGTGTGATCAGTACACCCAACAGACAGAATTCTCCTGTCTATCTATCTGCCATCCCCTGTCTATTTGTCTAGAGGAGGCCCTCTATTGTGTGATTCATACACAACAGACAGAATTTTCCTTTCTATCTATCTGTCATCTGTCTTCCCCTGTCTATTTGTGTAGAGGAAGGCCCTCTATATTGTGTGATTCGTACACCTAAAAGACAGTATTCTCCTCTGTCTATTATCTGTCATCTGTCTTCCCCTGTCTATTTGTGTAGAGTAGTCCCTCTCTAGTGTGTAGTTCATACACGCAACAGACAGAATCCTCCTCTGTCTATCTATCTGTCATCTGTCTTCCCCTGTCTATTTGACAGTCTCCCTGGCTATACTACTACTACTACTACTACTACTACTACTACAACTACTACTACTACTACTACTACTATCACATAATAACAACACCGACCTTCAAATATCTCAATCGGGCGCAAGAAAGTGAAATGCTACAACGAGCACAAGGTTGTTCTTCACATATTGTTCCTTGCAATTCCCGACCATAAAGGAAAGGATACTGATTGCCAAAGACGATGAGAGAGAGAGAGAGAGAGAGAGAGGAGAGAGAGAGAGAGAGAGAGAATTAAAACAGGATGTGGTTAAGCGTTCTTCGCTTCTATATTACCAATAAAAAGCTTCTCGCTCTATGTGGTTCCTTTAAGGATAAAACGATGACTCTATATATAAAAAAATATGGAGTTCTTTTGCCTCCTGCTTACTGTGGGGGGCGGGAACCATCGCTCATTATCGTAGGCAGAAGCCTTGACAAGAGGCGATGGACGTATCCTTACCAGGGATTATTTATTTGAGGGGAACGTCTTGATTGGGACGTTTAGGGGTCAGTATCTCGAAGTCTTTGGGTTAGCAGGTCTTTCCCGGTCTTTCGTAATCTTTTGGATTGGTGTCTTTCATCCCATATAGGACAGGAGTATTAAATAACCTAGGAGTCTTAAGGATTGAAGTCTTTATTCATCTTTAAGACAGTAGTCTTCACTGATCGGAGTCTGTACTCTCGTATCAGTTGAGTTGCTCCCTGGAGAAAAACATTTTTTTTACATTCTACGCTTCGTCAACCTGATAGAAGCAATGTCCTATTCCAAGGCGACAGTGTTCTACGATGTTCCTAGGCGACCCCAAAGCGTATCCCCTGAAGGGGGACGATGTCCAACAATGTCCTGCAATACCCTACTTCAACAGAAGGACATCTTTTAGCCACGTTAAAGGATAGCATTGGAATTAGTTCAATTTTTTCAATAATCACAATATCTCCAACTTATCTCTAGTCCTCCCTCTGAAGGGGACACTATCCTACAACGTCCTACTTCAGTAAAAGGCCTTCTATTTACCCCGTCGAAGGGTAGCATAGGAATCAGCCCTCTCTCAATTAGAAGGACAGCATGAGAATTTAGTCCCTGTCTTCAATTTCGTTCCTGTCTGCCCATCATGATCTCGGCATCGACTTATTTCTGGTCCTCCCTCTGAAGGGGACACTATCCTACAACGTCCTACTTCAGTAAAAGGCCTTCTATTTACCCCGTCGAAGGTAGCATAGGAATCAGCCCCTCTCCTCAATTAGAATGACAGCATGAAAATTAGTCCCCTGTCTGCCCATCATGATCTCAGCATCAACTTATTTCTGGTCCTCCCTCTAAAGGGGACACTATCCTACAACGTCCTACTTCAGTAAAAGGCCTTCTATTTACCCCGTCGAAGGGTAGCATAGGATATCAGTCCCTCTCCTCAATTAGAAGGACAGCATGAGAATTTAGTCCCTGTCTTCAATTTCGTTCCTGTCTGCCCATCATGATCTCAGCATCAACTTATTTCTGGTCCCCCTAAGACGTCCCAGATGGCCCCTCTCAACAGGCTACCGCCTACGACGTCGAAGGGCGGCTGGTTTATGCACAAACCAAAGAAGATTCTAAGGGGAGATATGGTCACGTGTTTCTCCCCCTCTCTCAAAAGCACTTTGATTCTGCCTCTGAGAAATCGCGTCAAATAGTTCTTCTTCCTCAAGCGGTGGACCGTGATGTGTTTACGTGGGATTGGAGAAGGTGGCGTTTATCTCTCTCTCTCTCATCTCTCTCTCTCTCTCTCTCTCTCTCTCCCTGTACTGACTTCCTGATGTTTATTTTGGATTCAACTTTATTTTGGTACATTTGTGATTTCTGACGTCGAAGAAATATTTTGTTTTGTTCTCGCAGAGTTTATTTAAAGTTCTAGGATCTCTCTCTCTTCTCTCCTCTCTCTCTCTCTCTCTCTCATATATAATATTAAAGTTACCATCAACAATTGAAAAAGAATAGACCCCAGAAGCCAAATGGTCGCCAGTTGGCACACCAATATAGATACACATAAAAGGTATACACAGGGTGCTTTTTGCCCCCTTAGGGTATACTTAGGGTATACGCCATGCCCTGAAGGCCAAGGGGGGCAACGGCCATGGTATCTATGGGGGCCGGAGACGGGGTGGAGTCGGAGGGTGAATCGCCCGGTGCCAAGTTTTGGCACTTGGCGCCAACTGACTAGAGGGAAGTACCCGCATCAGAGATGACGCACTTCGAGAGAGAGAGAGAGAGAGAGAGAGAGAGAGAGTAGAGAGAGAGGAGGGAGAGGGGGGGGGGGGGAAGGTCAAGCCAAAACAAACTTTAAAGATTTGTCGATCAAAATGAAATCGGTGCTCAGAATTCACCTACAGTTCCCAAGACGCGAACGCATATGCATTCCTTGAGAGAGAAGAGAGAGAGAGAGAGAGAGAGAGAGAGAGAGTTTTTCCCCTTCTCTCTCCCTCTCTATATCTCTCTCTCTCTTTGTCTCTGTCTCTCCCTCATTCCTGTCTCAAACTCGGCCCTATAGAGAGGGCCCTCTTTCACTCCTCGGCCAATCGTTTCTTCCCTGCCATAACTAAACCAATCGCCCATTTTCCCTCTTCCCCTTACATTTATTTCCCCCTACCTTCCTCCCGTTCCTCATCTATGCATTCCCGAAAACGAAAAGCCACGCCCTTCACAAGCTAATTCATCCACACCACGCCCTCAGACGTGCGTCGAGGGGCAGAGGCTTTGGGGCGTGCACGAGAGGTGGTTCACGTAACAGTTGTTTATATCAATTGTTTATTTAGTGATGGGTTAATTTCACTGGCGTTTAAGAAGTGAATTTATTATAATGTGAAATTACAGAGTTTAAGAACTGAATTTTACTATAATGTGAAGTTACAGAGTTTAAGAAGCGAATTTAACTATAATGTGAAATTACAGAGTTTAAGAAGCGAATTTTACTATAATGTGAAATTACAGAGTTTAAGAACTGAATTTTACTGGGTGAAATTACAGAGTTTAAGAAGTGAATTTCGCTATAATGCTGAAATTACAGAGTTTAAGAAGCGAATTTTACTATAATGTGAAATTACAGAGTTTAAGAACTGAATTTTACTATAATGTGAAATTACAGAGTTTAAGAAGCGAATTTTACCATAATGTGAAATTACAGTTACAGAAAGAACTACAGAAAGGATTACAGTATGTTATACATTCATTCTTTGGTCATGGCCAACATGACTAAGTTTGGTGAAAATCGGTTCACTAGTTTTCGTGTGAAATTGTGTACAAACAAACAAATATACAAAAAAAAAAAAAAAAAAAAAACAAACATCTTCTTAGGCGAAGCAATTACAGAAAAATATACTTTGAAACACAAGATATTGTAATTAGAAAATTTTTATTTCTTTAATGTGAAAGTGTATGTGCTAAGCCGAATGTACAGAGAATGTGCGTGTGCTTATTAATGTGGAGACATGAGAACATAATGTGTAATGTGTAAATATATCTTCTATAATTATTATTTTTTTTTACAGATAAAAAATGTGATAATATATTCTTAACTAGATAAAAAAAAATATTTATAATTTTGGAAAAAAAAATGAGTATGGAAATTATTAACTAGAGTTTATGTAAATTATATATATAAGAAGTTGTGTTTTGGAAAATTTACTATGCAAAAAATATCAGTTGATATATAAGTATAATAAGAAAAATCTGTGTTTTTTGGAAGTTATTCTATATATTAACCAGATTTATAAATTATATATATATAAAAGG
This sequence comes from Palaemon carinicauda, assembly GCF_036898095.1. Classification (NCBI taxonomy): domain Eukaryota; kingdom Metazoa; phylum Arthropoda; class Malacostraca; order Decapoda; family Palaemonidae; genus Palaemon; species Palaemon carinicauda. The sequence goes on from NC_090749.1 coordinate 104,644,087, forward strand.
TCGTGTTTTTGGGAAGAAAAGCAAGATGCTATAAGCCCAGGAGCTCCAACATGAAAAACAGCCCAGTGAGGAAAGGAAATAAGGAAAAAAAAATATTTTAAGAACAGTAACATTAAAAAATATCTCTCCTATATAAACTATAAAAACTCGAAGTTGATATAAAAATCATATATTAAAAAAACTTTTTGGAAAATTTATTATACAAAGTGCTAAATCGAGTTTATATATATAAATTATATATATAAAAAAGCGGGTGTTATCTAGTGCCTTATGAAAAAGCTCATATTTTGAAAAAATTATAATTATGGATAATTATTAATTAATCTTTAATTGCAACATAAGATTATATATATGAATTATATAAACAAACTTGAGTTGATTCTTTAATATATAAAATAACTACAAGATGTTCTTCAAACTGAAATAACGTGGAAATCTAACGTTTAAAATTATATAAAAAAAACTTCAAAATTAGTGGCAGAGAGTTGGCAAGCCTAAGATTAACACGAGACCGCCTAAAATAAGCTTGACATCGAGAAATTTCCACCAGATATATTTATTTACATGACAGGGGGGCGAAGACCCCTTAATTTCTCACCTGGGAAGAGCTAGGAGCACTAGGAAATTAATTTCTTAAGCTAGGAAGGGGCTGGTAGCCCTAGGAAATTAATTTCTCAACAAGGAGTGGGTTAGTAGCCCTAGGAAATTAATTTCTCAACAAAGAGTTGGCTAGTAGCCCTAGGAAATAAATTTCTCAACTAGGAGGGGTCTAGGAGCCCTAGGAAATTAATTTCTCAACTAAGAAGGGGCTAGGAGCCCTAGGAAATTAATTTCTTCACCTAGGAAGGAGCTAGTAGCCCTAAGAAATTAATTTCTCAACTAGGAAGGGGCTAGAAGCCCTAGGAAATTAATTTCTTCACCTAGGAAGGGGCTAGTAGCCCTAGGAAATTAATTTCTCAACTAGGAGGGGTCTAGGAGCCCTAGGAAATTAATTTCTCAGCTAAGAAGTGGGCTAGGAGCCCTAGGAAATTAATTTCTCAACAAGGAGTTGACTAGTAGCCCTAGGAAATTAATTTCTCACCTTTAAACGAATACTAGCCCAAGGATTTTCACAAAATGGGCTGTGGACTGTCTAAACCAATTGATGACGGTGAGTTATTTTATATATTTTTTTTATTTGTTTCAATGTTTAATTCAACACGTCTTTGTCTACGTATCTTTCATTGTGTGTAACATGGGTACGAACAGTGTTTCCATGTCTTATATTACTTTCGGATGTAACAATAATATATATATATATATATATATATATATATATATGTCTCTCTGGGTGGCTCTAAATACTTCCAAAGAATGCTCACCAATAATACGTTAAACCTTCCAACGAAAACAGCATATCATTCTCAACCCATACCTGATACACAGACAGTGACTTATGAAATTTAGGTCATATACTGACCTTCGCGGTCATGTCCTTGATTTTTAAAACGGCTTAATCTCCTCCCTTTCTCCGTTTTCTCGTAAGACTGACCTACATTTAAGTCTGTACGCGAATATAAGAGCGCAATTGTGACCGCGAAAATAAAAACCTTCTAAACCTTTCCCATTAACCGCGTAATATTTCCACCGCCAATTATGCCACATTGACGTAAGCTATTTTCTTTCCTTTTTCTGTTTTCTCATCTCTTCCTCGTTCTTAACTTTACTTTTCTATTCTCCTTTTCTTATCCCTTATCTTCTTAGTATTATAATCGTTATCCAGTTCAGCTAGCGTGTAATTTAGCTGAATTATTAACGCAAACCAGAAGACGTTTAAATCCATTAAAAATTATATTAAAAAAAACGACATATTTATAGCACGATCGGTGAACACGTTAATTACACGTCATAAGAGGATAATTAAATAACTAATTAGCATATATTGCGTAAATAACACACGGCAAGTTCTTACACATTGTTAAATAACGATAAATATCACACGTTGCAAATATTGCAACATCTGGCAACTTTCCAACTCATTGTGACGTCATGAAACCAACCGACGGGGAACAAAAATAGAAGAATTTGGAGTTGTAAGGGGGCACTTAAACATACCTTTCCCCCTTTCTAGGCTCTCTAAAAACTCCCTCCCCCTTTCTGGGACCTGTAAAAACTTCCTCCCCCTTCCTGGGACCTTTATATACCCCCTACCCCCTTTTAAAATAGCCACGCTGAATAATAACACCAGAAATCTGGCCTTTGAAATACGATGACAGCCGGTATCAAAACTCCCATGTTGGATTAGCTAGTCTCTTTGATAGTAGTAAGTTTCTGCTTAATATCAAACAGTTCGTCTATTTAAAAGTAGTTTTTGGCGTCTTTAAAAGCAGAATTCGACTATTGCAAAGTATAATTAGTCTTTAAAAGCAGTATTTGTCTATTTAAAAATAGTTTTGGTTTCTTAAATATCAGAATTTGTCTATTTAACAGTAGCTTTGTTTTTATAACAGCAGAATTTGACTCCAAAAGTAGAACTCGACTATTTAAAAGTAATTATAGTCTTTAAAAGTAGAATTCGACTATTTAAAAGTAATGTTAGTCTATAAAGTAGAATTCGACTATTTGAAAGTAATGTTAGTCTTTAAAAGTAGAATTCGACTATTTAAAAGTAATTATAGTCCTTAAAAGTAGAATTCGACTATTTGAAAGTAATGTTAGTCTTTAAAAGTAGAATTCGACTATTTAAAAGTAATGTTAGTCTATAAAGTAGAATTCGACTATTTGAAAGTAATGTTAGTCTTTAAAAGTAGAATTCGACTATTTAAAAGTAATTATAGTCCTTAAAAGTAGAATTCGACTATTTAAAAGTAATTATAGTCTTTAAAAGTAGAATTCGACTATTTGAAAGTAGAATTCGACTATTTGAAAGTAGAATTAATCTAGCAATAGTCTTTTGTTTAAGGGGAACATAACAGATTTTTTTTTCAATGTCGCATTTTATCTATTTAAGAGTACCATGACATTTCTTATTTTTTAGACACGTAATAATCTGACATTCATGGTCAAGAAGAGAGAGAGAGAGAGAGAGAGAGAGAGAGAGAGAGAGAGAGAGAGAGAGAGAGAGAGAGAGAGAGAGAGAGAGAGAGGTTTTACTTGTGGTTTAGGAACATGACAGATGGTCCACACCAGGGTTGATAATTACACATTTTTTAACGCCAGAGAACATTGTTATATCTTTTTTTTTCGGTTATATAAAAGAGGGTTGGTCCAAAAGAGGGGGGTGTATATTATTACTAGCCAAGATGCAACCCTAATCATTATTAGTTATTAGTCAAGATACAACCCTGATTATCATTATACTTAATAACCAAGCTACAACCCTAATATTATTATTACTATCCAAACTACAACCTTAATTATTATTATTACTATCCAAACTACAACCTTAATTATCATTATTACTAGCCATTATACAACCCCAATATTATTGCTATCCAAACTACAACTTTCATTATCATTATTACCAGCCAAGCTACAACCCTAATTATTATTGTTATTAGCAGCCAAATTACAACCCTAACTAATATTAATATTAGGAGCCAAGCTACAACCCTAAACTTTTATTATTCTTACTAACCAAGGTACAACCCTAATTATTATTGTTATTATTACTAGCCAAGCTACAACCCTAATTATTATTTTTCACCCAAGCTACACCCTAACATTTGTTATTACTAGCCAAGCTACAACCCTAATTATTATCATTAGACAAACTGCAACTCTATTATTATTATCATTATTATTATTATTATTATTATTATTATTATTATTATTATTATTAATGAATAACTAATAATTATATGAGAAACAAAAATACAAATATCTGTTATATATAAACTACAGATCACCAAAAGAGACTTTACTAAAAGTTTGAAATTCTGAACTTTTGAAGTTCCACCGATTTAAGGCTTAAACCTTTAAAAGCCACTCATGAATAGCAGACTGATCCCTTTATTAACTTAGGACCAGGGAGGGCCAGGCAATGGCTGCTTAAGACTAAGCAGGTAGGCTTATAGCGTCCCTTAGCTCACAAGAAACTATCAATTTTGAGCAGGACTCGAATCCCAGTCCATCAGAACGCCAGGCAGGGATGTTTTCAATAGGCCACCACAACCCTAAAGGAAGATCATTCCAGAACCTGGTCACAGCTGGAATAAAACTTCTAGAATACTGTGCAGTATTGCGTCTTATTGAGGCAAGACTGGTAGACCTAACTGCATACCTACAATCAATTTCTTTTAGCGAGGCAGATTTGCACAGACTCGCAGCGGTGCCCTTTTAGCTTGGAAAAGTTTCCTGATCGCTGATTGGTTGGACAAGATCATTCTAACCAATCAGGTAGCAGGAAACTTTTCCGAGCTAAAAGGGCACCGCTGCGAGTCGGTGCAAATCTGCCTCGATAAAAGAAATGGACTACAGTAAAATGTACAGGATGGCACCGCCCTTGTTTGAAAGCCGTATTACGTCAAAGGCGGGGTCATAATTATAACAAATAAAATTACACATGCACTGGCCACATCTATACCCATAAAACATCCCTTTGAAGCATTCTAAAGCAAAAATTGAGACTGTGAAAATTTTGATAATTTTCGTGTACGCGGGCGGCCATTACTCGTCTCGCATCGAAAATGCGGGAAAACTTGAATCCGTACAATATCCTTCATAATTGTAAGAAATATAATCATACATGGGGTTAGTTATTACACTGGTCATTCTAGAATCAAGGTTTGGGAGGGGTGGAGTCGAGCCGCAGATATACCCTAGTACACCGTTGCCTTGCTGTCTCAACAAGCGAGGCGTCGATTCTTTGATTTAGGTTACAGGCATTACAGATAGGTAAAATATATATATTCTAGCATACTGAAGTAAAGCAAACTTGCGATGTATGAGACACCTGTAAAACAATGAAGAAATGTAGCATACATATATTACAGCGTTGCTCTTCTGTTACCATTGCCCGTGGAACACGTATTCAGCGTTGTTGTTTACATAAGCCAAGTGACATGAATGGGTCATGTTGATGGGAGCTAATAAGCAAGCGTGAGATTTAAGATCAGACGGGCCAGACAGAGACAAACAACTCAATAGAGAAATAAGCTGGCAACGGATATTCAAATGTTATCCTGTATTAGTGACACGCTGCCAGTATAATTTACTGTTAACTTTCCGTGTTGACACAGATACAATGATAGTTCAGCAACTTCTTCCCAACAAAATAGCAGAGTCAGAAAATTGTTTTCAATACAGGCCTGTATTTTCTGCAGAAGCAGTACGGAGGAATTTCTGATGATATTTCAAAGGCACTTGATTGAACATTACAGGAAGAGAGAGAGAGAGAGAGAGAGAGAGAGAGAGAGAGAGAGAGAGAGAGAGAGAGAGAGAGAGAGAGAGAGATATCCATGCTGCAAATAATATCTTAATCACATTTTGTACTTTATAATATGTGGTGTTCACATGAGTCACGGCTGCCGACATTACATCCAAATTTGGCACTTCAGCGACATAGCGTAGGCTGAAACATGGCAACACTGCACGCGGGGATATGCCCGCTTGGCCCCGTAAATCGATTTGTCTCACGTACGATACAGGTATATATGTGTGGTTAGGTTAGCATTTATTCCTGCAGTTACCGTTTCCCAGCCCTTTGTTTCGCGTTCAATACAGGTGGGGAATGTTTTGTTAGGTTAGCATTTATCCCTGCAGTTACAGCTACCCTGCCCCTGGCGGAAGTTTGTGGTCTCTAAACGCTCATCGCAACTAAAATATTAACAGCAACAATATTGAGATTCTCGCGAAGCCCCATTGAACTCTTGATAAGGACCATCCAAAAATATCTAACCCTTTCACTTGGCAAGGTAAACAAAGATAAAATTAGGCGAGAATAGATCGTACCGAGGAAGGACACTTCTCGACTACGAGATAGCGAGATAAGGAGAGAAAACTTGAACGGTTACCTCAAAGACATCTGGGGGTCATTTATCGACTGCGATGCAGCACGTAATCACGGCCCGATTACGGAGTAATCTCCCAGGGTAATCTCTGATGACCGTCCACTTGAAGGTGGTAGCATGCACATGAGCGGAGAGTATGATACAAACGATTACAATTCGTATTCAACTGGCAATCAGATCTGGAGTGTAAGTACGTGTAATCAGCGTTAACCGGATTCAGCCGGTTCCACAAATTAGTGAGTATATTGTTTACCAATACATTCTCATGGTACAAACCTCGAGAAAGCTGTGGCGATCATAAAAGAATTACTACGTACCACTCTTATAAATTACACACTGTACTCATGCCCATCTTCAGGTGAAGAAAGTCATAGGTGTTGACTTGTAAATTTTCAGGAAAGCTGATGATTACCATCCTCATCCCAGCTCTCCAGACGAGAGCTCTTGATAAGCATGTTTTCATTCTCCAGAAAGATGAGTTACCGTCATCATCTGGAATTGAAGAGTCAGTTTCCTTCACTTCTGATGAACGTGGGTTATCAATTGTTCGGGTCGTACCTGCTTAAATGCACAAGAGATGAGTTAACTAATGTAAAAACAATTGGGGGTTTATGCATAAAACAAATTATTCCTAAGAAGGAATAAAGAAAAGAAAAACCTAAGCAGCCAACTCACCCCTCTCGCCAAGTCCCTCAACCAGATCCAAATTCTGGATCATTTTCAAATTATTTGCGGATCACGAGCAAACCGATACGTCTTTGACTCTTTGATATCAGTAGGACTAATCCACCTCGAGTGATGAAGGAAGAAGGAAAACTAAACCTGTAAATAAGAGGGTATGGGCGAGGCAAGTATTTGGCAATGACGCAGTCAGCTGGCGATGGCGAGGAGAAGCTACAGGTTTTGGCGAAATTTTGAAAGTTAGCTTCAATAAATCCGGGCCAAGGGGGATGCGAATAAGATATGGCGTTCCCGGTATCTGCAGCTAGTAGAGAGTTAGCTGGTGATAGTGAATAGGAACTGCAGCAACTATGAAATGAATGAAAGCGGACTGCGAACGTGGTACAAGATGGGTTTATCTTACCGACAACACAGTATGAATTGTTGAGAATGCAGAGAAGCGGCAGAGATCGATGGAAGGTTGACAAGAGAGATTGAAAAGTAGAGTTAATAAATTGATACAGGAACTAAGTATATAGGTAGGCATTAAGTACAAAAGAAATATCAAGCATTTTACATATGAAAATCTCACTTACAAACCAAAAAATTTAAGCTATCAGCAATGTCTAGACAAAAAATTTTAAAGGTATAGAAATAAAAACCTATACAATTATAAAAGCCAACTCAGTCTTACTAAATGAGTTAAGTTGCCAATTAAAATATGTGGAAACAACTAACAAAACCTATTCATCAATTAATCATCTGCTATTCTGCAAAGTTCTTCATGAGAAAAATGGTGTCAGATCCATCACGGGTAGTCTACGAGCAACGTAGTTTTCTACATTTGCATTTTTTACTAACTGACTAGAGTTCTTTCTACTAGTAATCTATGTAAGCTCTTAGTAAACAAACTGGATTCTGCAGATGACAAGCAGCAGCGGGTTATATAGCGACGTGATTTCGCCTGAGAAGTTGCAAACAACCGCCAGAGAAGTTGCCGCAGATTGCCGGAAAAACAATGTGATTCAAAGGCCTGACTTGACCATTATAAGTACGGCAGAAATGTGACATTGCGACAATGCAACAACAATAAATACGTGATGTATGCGCGTACGTAGGTACTTGATGCGGGTAAAATAATTCAGCATTTATAAAAGATGAACATAGCAGTAATGGCCGTTCTGTGATTCTTCTGAAGCCACCACCATATAAGGAATTAAATACACACATGCACACACACAGACACACACACACACACATATATATATATATATATATATATATATATATATAATAAAGAGCAAATGTCTGGCTATATGTATAAATATATTCATATATATATTTCTTTCGCTTACGCTGGGCGACATTTCCAGACATATAACTACTCGATCATACCCTGGTGAGAAGGGGTACCACGAGAGGTATGCTCGAAAACCCCAACTGCCGTGGTGTAGTCAGGAAAGGGGGAGGGGGTGGGAAGGGTTGAATCTGTGTGCGCACGCGTGTACATATCTATATAAATATTAAGCTGTTATTTTTGACAGGTAGCATATACTACAGTAGTATATACATACATGTACACATACATATATACATGCATATATGATGGATTTTGAGCGACGCGAAAAGTCTATTTTTGGGTGAGATAGCCATGTTGTCCTGATGGAAGGTTCCTATTGGTATAGAAAGCTACCAATAGGAACCTTCCATAAGGACGACATAGGCCTGAGCCCAAAAATATACCTTATATATTTTCATCTAATCTTTAAAGATACAGTCGCAAGCCACACATAATTTGTGTCAACCCCAGCAGACACTGCCACCCATTTCCAGCATGGCAAACCAAACTAGAGAAATAAATTCATCAATATATTTTTCATCTACTTAGATCATATTTTGTCCCCAAAAAATTCCCTCGATAAAATTCTATCCTCGTAAAACTCAAATCCTCCTCTCTCTCTCCTTCCAGATGCCGCTCCCTACGCGCCGCCGGGGCGCCGTCGCCGCAGCACCAGCCACCAGGACGATGGCGGCCCCGGATTCGCCGGGAGGAAGGGCTACTACCCCGGGGGAGGCAGGGTGAGTAACGTCATTATCATCATATCATCGTCTCCTTCACCTTTCAGTCATCCTTAATCCACAATCTCTCGCTCGTCTGTCACGTGTCGCCTTTCATCCGACAGCTGGAGGCAGGCTTGGCTTCGTGTCAAACAGATGTCGTCCACTCGGGATCAGAGGAAATCTCGTTTTTTTTTTCTTTTCTCGGCATCACGTGCATTGCCCAAGATATGAATTATATATGTTCTAGCTTATTCGGAGGCCAGTGGGATTGGCAATCTAGGAAAGATATATAACAAGTAAAATATTGGAGGAGAAGTATGTTAATCTGTATAAATATGAACATTTGCAAATAGTTTGAACTTCTGACGTTTCACTAATTCAATGACAGATTATTTCATTCGTATGAACACCAAAAGAGTAAAGAATAAGAGATCAAATTGTAGGCTCAACTCCTTTCAAACTGAAGCTACAGGGTCTCAACAATAAATTTTTTGTTCACAAACTAACAATTCATAATGGCATACTCTTTAGAGATAAGTATTTAAGTCCCGTCTCCTATTTGTTATAGATGTAACCGACACCTTGTTTATATAGTTCGGATCTGACCCGCGATTCAAAGCGAGTAGAGAACACATTCCCGGAGTTAATCCTTAAAGCTTTCTAGGCTACAGATGAGAGAAAAACAAGCCGTACTGGTGTGAAATCAATCTAGTAAATAATCGCCGTCGTTAATACCTTTTCCGCACATCAAGATGCAGAAATATATGGTCACTGTTCGGTATACTGTAACTGACCGCAGCATATGATATGATAATATATTAACACTTTCAGATACCACGAGTAAACCTTTGAGAATCCTGTCTGTTCGTGAGCCACAATTGCGATTCAAGGTATTCTACTTTGTATGCTTTGTTAAAAAGGATATACTGTATATATATATATATATATATATATATATATATATATATATATATATATATATATATATATATATATATATATATATATATATATATATATATATATATATATATATATATATATATATATATATATATATATATATATATATATATATATATATATATATATATATATCTGTTACGCAAGGCAGTCTGGGATTCCAACTCGTCAGTCACACGGAGAGAGCCGAACGAAACGAGCTGCGGCAGTAATTTACGACCAAATCGGAAAACAAAAATTATAAGATCTTTAGATCTTCCGCATCAAACTCTAATTCTTGGATATATTCTCCCTCATAACATATCATTTCTCATCCCATTTTTTCACCATCATCCATCGCAAACAATACGAACTGTACAAAGCTAAAAGCTGTAGTAGTTGTTATAATTTTCTGAGCTTCCTAAATCGTATTCAATATATTCAGTTGAGAAAAAGTCTTACGTTGGTGACAAGCAAGAGGCGTACCGCATAGAGTTAAGGCATGTAGCGTTATCCTCCACTAACAAGTTTGTTTCATTAACTAATAATTGTTATCCTAACCCCATTGCAAGAGACTTTGTTGTTTGTCTAACAATTGCTTGTGATCAACAAAGAAAAAAATAGGTTCTGATTTGATTGAATTTAACGAGCCACGCGAGTTGCCGATCTGAACTGGAAAACAGGACCCGGAGCGTTCGGAAGCGGCGGCTGGCGTGCTTAATAGTAGTCGTAGAGATTCTTAAAATTCTGTACTTTTCTCTACCTTTTTTTGTAGCATGTTAAAATAATCTTTGTCAGTCTCAAGTAAAATTTCTTATGAGTAGTTCATTACTGGGCAATTTCTCATAAAGTAGAACATTCTCTTACATAGCTTCTTAAAGTTTATTTTGGCTTTTATCATACATTTTTGCAACAGATAACACCACGAGCAAAAGGCTTATGAAACCTTTCATCACATTTTCATACATTTCTAATGTTTTCTTAACTCTTAGATTGGTCCAGCAAGAAAGGTTTGGTACAGAACAAGTTTGGGGGAACACCTGCAATGCCAATATATCCTTTTTTAGCATATTTGCTGTAGATTAGACTAACAATATGCCCAGTTAGGAGAAATGAAAGGGGTTATACATCCTATACACTTTAGAAGACTTTGATCCCAATGTGCCCACCCCAGGTTCTGCCGATGGGCCCGTCAAGAAGGAAGGTCGGAAAGAGTGCCGGAGAAGAACATCTGTCGAAGACCAGATCGCTGGACCGCGAGTCCCGTCCTCCGCGACGCTCGTTCATCGCCGAGACCAGAGAAAAGATGAAGAAATCCATGTCGCTGGATCGCCAGGCCATTTCGGGCTTGGGGCGCCAGAAAGCCGTGAGCTCTGAAAAGACCGACGAATTGAAAGAGGCTCCAAATGTAAGAGGGATGAGAGGAAGGAAGAAAGACGAGAAGAGACCCAAGAGATTCTCAAAGAAAGCCCTTTTAGGGGGAGCAGCTGCAACCGGAGCAGCAGCGACTCTGGCTGCTGCTGGTGGTATAGCAGCTGCCGAGATGGGAGAGGAGACAGAAATTACGGCAGAAGCTGCGGATATTCTTCAGGAAGTAGGGGAAGCAACTGAAGCAGTAGAAGATGCAGCTGCTGCAGCTGATGAAGCAGTAGAAGATGCAGCTGCTGCAGCTGAGGATACAGCAGAAGATGCAGCTGCTGCCGCTGAGGATGCAGTAGAAGATGCAGCAGAAGATGCAGCTGCTGAAGCTGATGAAGCAGTGGAAGATGCAGCTGCTGCAGCTGAGGACGCAGTAGAAGATGCAGCTGCTGCCGCTGAGGATGCAGTAGAAGATGCAGCTGCTGCAGCTGAGGACGCAGTAGAAGATGCAGCTGCTGCCGCTGAGGATGCAGTAGAAGATGCAGCAGAAGATGCAGCTGCTGCAGCTGATGAAGCAGTGGAAGATGCAGCTGCTGCAGCTGAGGACGCAGTAGAAGATGCAGCTGCTGCCGCTGAGGATGCAGTAGAAGATGCAGCTGCTGCAGCTGAGGATACAGCAGAAGATGCAGCTGCTGCCGCTGAGGATGCAGTAGAAGATGCAGCAGAAGATGCAGCTGCTGCAGCTGATGAAGCAGTGGAAGATGCAGCTGCTGCAGCTGATGAAGCAGTGGAAGATGCAGCTGCTGCAGCTGAGGACGCAGTAGAAGATGCAGCTGCTGCCGCTGAGGATGCAGTAGAAGATGCAGCTGCTGCAGCTGAGGACGCAGTAGAAGATGCAGCTGCTGCAGCTGATGAGGCAGCAGAAGATGCAGCTGCTGCAGCTGATGAAGCAGTGGAAGATGCAGCTGCTGCCGCTGAGGATGCAGTAGAAGATGCAGCTGCTGCAGCTGAGGACGCAGTGGAAGATGCAGCTGCTGCCGCTGAGGATGCAGTAGAAGATGCAGCTGCTGCAGCTGAGGACGCAGTAGAAGATGCAGCTGCTGCCGCTGAGGATGCAGTAGAAGATGCAGCAGAAGATGCAGCTGCTGCAGCTGATGAAGCAGTGGAAGATGCAGCTGCTGCAGCTGAGGATGCAGTAGAAGATGCAGCTGCTGCCGCTGAGGATGCAGTAGAAGATGCAGCTGCTGCCGCTGAGGATGCAGCAGAAGATGCAGCTGCTGCAGCTGAGGACGCAGTAGAAGATGCAGCTGCTGCAGCTGAGGACGCAGTAGAAGATGCAGCTGCTGCAGCTGATGAAGCAGTGGAAGATGCAGCTGCTGCAGCTGAGGACGCAGTAGAAGATGCAGCTGCTGCAGCTGATGAGGCAGCAGAAGATGCAGATGCTGCCGCTGAGGATGTAGTGGAAGATGCAGCTGCTGCAGCTGATGAGGCAGCAGAAGATGCAGATGCTGCCGCTGAGGATGCAGTAGAAGATGCAGCTGCTGCAGCTGAGGACGTAGCAGAAGATGCAGCTGCTGCCGCTGAGGATGCAGCAGAAGATGCAGCTGCTGCAGCTGAGGACGCAGTAGAAGATGCAGCTGCTGCAGCTGATGATGCAGCAGAAGATGCAGCTGGTGCCGCTGAGGATGCAGTAGAAGATGCAGCTGCTGCAGCTGAGGATGCAGTAGAAGATGCAGCTGCTGCAGCTGATGATGCAGCAGAAGATGCAGCTGCTGCCGCTGAGGATGCAGTAGAAGATGCAGCTGCTGCAGCTGAGGATGCAGTAGAAGATGCAGCTGCTGCAGCTGATGATGCAGCAGAAGATGCAGCTGCTGCAGCTGAGGATGCAGTAGAAGATGCAGCTGCTGCCGCTGAGGATGCAGTAGAAGATGCAGCTGCTGCAGCTGATGATGCAGCAGAAGATGCAGCTGCTGCTGCTGAGGATGCAGTAGAAGATGCAGCTGCTGCAGCTGATGAAGCAGTGGAAGATGCAGCTGCTGCAGCTGAGGATGCAGTAGAAGATGCAGCTGCTGCAGCTGATGATGCAGTAGAAGATGCAGCTGCTGCAGCTGATGATGCAGCAGAAGATGCAGCTGCTGCCGCTGAGGATGCAGTAGAAGATGCAGCTGCTGCAGCTGATGAAGCAGTGGAAGATGCAGCTGCTGCAGCTGAGGATGCAGTAGAAGATGCAGCTGCTGCAGCTGATGATGCAGTAGTAGATGCAGCTGCTGCAGCTGATGATGCAGCAGAAGATGCAGCTGCTGCCGCTGAGGATGCAGTAGAAGATGCAGCTGCTGCAGCTGAGGATGCAGTAGAAGATGCAGCTGCTGCAGCTGATGATGCAGTAGAAGATGCAGCTGCTGCAGCTGATGATGCAGTAGAAGATGCAGCTGCTGCAGCTGACGATGCAGTAGAAGATGCAGCCGCTGCAGCTGAGGACGCAGTAGAAGATGCAGCTGCTGCCGCTGAGGATGCAGTAGAAAATGCAGCAGAAGATGCAGCTGCTGCAGCTGATGAAGCAGTGGAAGATGCAGCTGCTGCAGCTGAGGACGCAGTAGAAGATGCAGCTGCTGCCGCTGAGGGTGCAGTAGAAGATGCAGCAGAAGATGCAGCTGCTGCAGCTGAGGATGCAGTAGAAGATGCAGCTGCTGCAGCTGATGATGCAGCAGAAGATGCAGCTGCTGCAGCTGAGGACGCAGTAGAAGATGCAGCTGCTGCCGCTGAGGATGCAGTAGAAGATGCAGCAGAAGATGCAGCTGCTGCCGCTGATGATGTAGTAGAAGATGCAGCTGCTGCAGCTGAGGACGCAGTAGAAGATGCAGCTGCTGCCGCTGAGGATGTAGTAGAAGATGCAGCTGCTGCCGCTGAGGATGCAGTAGAAGATGCAGCTGCTGCAGCTGATGATGCAGCAGAAGATGCAGCTGCTGCAGCTGAGGACGCAGTAGAAGATGCAGCTGCTGCCGCTGAGGATGCAGTAGAAGATGCAGCAGAAGATGCAGCTGCTGCCGCTGATGATGTAGTAGAAGATGCAGCTGCTGCAGCTGAGGATGCAGTAGAAGATGCAGCTGCTGCAGCTGAGGACGCAGTAGAAGATGCAGCGGAAGATGCAGCTGCTGCAGCTGAGGACGCAGTAGAAGATGCAGCGGAAGATGCAGCTGCTGCAGCTGATGAAGCAGTAGAAGATGCAGCTGCTGCAGCTGATGATGCAGCAGAAGATGCAGCTGCTGCAGCTGAGGACGCAGTAGAAGATGCAGCTGCTGCCGCTGAGGATGCAGTAGAAGATGCAGCAGAAGATGCAGCTGCTGCCGCTGATGATGCAGCAGAAGATGCAGCTGCTGCCGCTGATGATGCAGTAGAAGATGCAGCTGCTGCAGCTGAGGACGCAGTAGAAGATGCAGCTGCTGCCGCTGAGGATGCAGTAGAAGATGCAGCAGAAGATGCAGCTGCTGCAGCTGATGAAGCAGTGGAAGATGCAGCTGCTGCAGCTGAGGACGCAGTAGAAGATGCAGCTGCTGCCGCTGAGGATGCAGTAGAAGATGCAGCAGAAGATGCAGCTGCTGCCACTGAGGATGCAGTAGAAGATGCAGCTGCTGCAGTTGACGAAGCAGTAGAAGATGCAGCTGCTGCAGTTGACGAAGCAGTAGAAGATGCAGCTGCTGCTGCTGACGAAGCAGTAGAAGATGCAGCTTCTGCAGTTGACGATGCAGTAGAAGATGCAGCTGAGGATGCGGCTGCTGCCGTTGAGGATGTAGGTGCTGCAGCTGACGATGCAGTGGAAGATGCAGCTGCTGCAGCTGACGATGCAGTGGAAGATGCAGCTGCTGCAGCTGAGGATGCAGTAGAAGATGCAGCAGAAGATGCAGCTGCTGCCGCTGAGGATGCAGTAGAAGATGCAGCTGCTGCCGCTGAGGACGCAGCAGAAGATGCAGCTGCTGCCGCTGAGGATGCAGTAGAAGATGCAGCTGCTGCCGCTGAGGACGCAGCAGAAGATGCAGCTGCTGCCGCTGAGGATGCAGTAGAAGATGCAGCTGCTGCAGCTGAGGACGCAGCAGAAGATGCAGCTGCTGCCGCTGAGGACGCAGCAGAAGATGCAGCTGCTGCAGCTGAGGACGCAGCAGAAGATGCAGCTGCTGCCGCTGAGGACGCAGCAGAAGATGCAGCTGCGGCAGCTGAGGACGCAGCAGAAGATGCAGCTGCGGCCGCTGAGGACGCAGCAGAAGATGCAGCTGCGGCCGCTGAGGACGCAGCAGAAGATGCAGCTGCGGCCGCTGAGGACGCAGCAGAAGATGCAGCTGCGGCAGCTGAGGACGCAGCAGAAGATGCAGCTGCTGCCGCTGAGGACGCAGGAGAAGATGCAGCTGCTGCAGCTGAGGATGCAGCAGAAGATGCAGCTGCTGTTGTTGATGATGCAGTAGAAGATGCAGCTGCTGCAGCTGAGGATACAGTAGAAGATGCAGCTGCTGCAGCTGAGGATGCAGTAGAAGATGCAGCTGCTGCAGCTAAGGATGCAGTAGAAGATGCAGCTGCGGCAGCTGAGGATGCAGTAGAAGATGCAGCTGGTGCAGCTGATGAAGCAGTGGAAGATGCAGCTGCTGCAGCTGATGAAGCAGTGGAAGATGCAGCTGCTGCAGCTGATGATGCAGTGGAAGATGCAGCTGCTACAGCTGAAGATGCAGTAGGAGATGCAGCTGCTGCAGCTGATGATGCAGCTGCTGCAGTTGAGGATGCAGTAGAAGATGCAGCTGCTACAGCTGAAGATGCAGTAGAAGATGCAGCTGCTACAGCGGAAGATGCAGTAGGAGATGCAGCTGATGATGCAGCTGCTGCAGCTGATGATGCAGCTGCTGCAGTTGAGGATGCAGTAGAAGATGCAGCTGCTGCAGCTGAGGATGCAGTAGAAGATGCAGCTGCTGCAGCTGCTGCAGCTGAGGATGCAGTAGAAGATGCAGTTGCATCAGCCAGCGGAGTTGCCGATGCCGGTGACGAGATCTTGGGCGACGCTGAAAGCTCTCTCATGGAAGCGATCGCCGTTGCCAACAACGAGACAGAAATTACAGCCAATGGCCACGGGGATGAAGTGCCCACTGGCCGCTCGTTTTTTGGAAACATCAAATCCACAATAGGAGAAACAGTCACCGATATAAAAGACGCGATCACAGGAGAAAACGAGGTACGCGCGCAAGGTCTCAATGGCAGTAACGTCCCGGGCAGAAGCCGATACGAGTTCGACGAGTCCGACGAGGTAAGTGGAGACAACTTCTCAAACTAAGGGTCGAAGAGACCCGAATGGCTAGCGGGGGGACACACTCACATACACACAAGTGTACTGGAGGAATTTGCGCATAGAATTCCCCTTCTATGAGTATGAATGGTTCACCTGTTGGTTCTCCAATTAGAATCCCAATTCATTCCCCATATAGATTCTTGTTAGTTTTTTCTGCATGTATAATAATCAATAACATATATAATGCTTTTGCTGATTCTAGCATATTGCTTATTCCGAAGTGAAATCCAAGTAGTTCTAAGCCTGCTGACATCTCTCTAGCAAGACATTTAGAGAATTTATCAATATGAGTTGCAAATGCTGTGTAGAAGTGTGTCTGTGTCATATTTTATCCCTCTTCCTACAAAATTTACTCTTTTCTGTTTGAAATGTCTTTGTCCTTAACTGACTATAGATACTTACACCCAAAGGATAATGAATCATAAACATTATTCCCTATTTTAGAATTGTTCAAATGTCGAACACTGATTTGAGTACTGAGAGAGTTTAGAATTTGATTCAAATACTGATTAAGAGTCAATTTAGTTTGTTTAAAGGGGAGAGGTACTCCACATGAACCACTTACAACTGTGTACACTGTGACCCACTACCTGAAATCTCCACATTTTGGTCTCTCAATCTCTTTGGGTCTTTTCCTTCCGTTCTGGGTCCTCCCGTTCGGGTGCCAAAGAGTGATGAAGACACTGTCGGCGGGGTCTTAGCCGTGGGTGCAGCCAGCGCCGCAGTCCTGGCCGTTAGCACGTGCATTCCGATCGTCAATCCTCTCCCCGACGTGCGTACTGGCCGTGGACTTGTACCTTTCGTACGGCCTTTGCACCAGTAACACCCACTTTTGACTTAACACTTTTGTTGTAAATATATAAAATGTATCATACTCTTGAGAGAAGTTGGATCATTGGGTTTACAGCTAGAGTCTACAAGATTTTTACAGTTTTGAAAGCAATACTCATTGATTACCTGACCCTTTAAGACAGCTATAATGTATAGGTTGTCTGACCAATTAAAACAACTATTCATGTTGATTTCCTGACCCTTAAGACAGCCATACACGTTGATTGCCTGACCCTTTAAAACAGCTATACATGTTAATTGCCTGACCCTTTAGGACAGCCATACATGTTGATTAACTGACCCTTTAAGACAGCCATCTTTATTGATTACCTGACCCTTCAAGGCAGCTATACTGTATAGGTTAATTGTCTGACCAATCAAGACCGCTATTCATGTTGATTGCCTGACCCTTTAAAACAGCTATACATGTTAATTGCCTGACCCTTTAAAACAGCTATACACGTTAATTGCCTGACCCTTTAAAACAGCTATACATGTTGACTACCTGACCCTTTAAAACAGCTATACATGTTAATTGCCTGACCCTTTAAAACAGCTATACATGTTAATTGCCTGCCCTTTTAAAACAGCTATACATGTTAATTGCCTGACCCTTTAAATACATGTTAATTGCCTGACCCTTTAAAACAGCTATACATGTTAATTGCCTGACCCTTTAAATACATGTTAATTGCGTGACCCTTTAAAACAGCTATACATGTTAATTGCCTGACCCTTTAAATACATGTTAATTGCCTGACCCTTTAAAACAGCTATACATGTTAATTGCCTGACCCTTTAAAACAGCTATACATGTTAATTGCCTGACCCTTTAAAACAGCTATACATGTTAATTGCCTGACCCTTTAAATACATGTTAATTGCCTTACCTTTTAAAACAGCTATACATGTCAATTGCCTGACCCTTTAAAACAGCTATACATGTTAATTGCCTGACTCTTTAAATACATGTTAATTGCCTGACCCTTTAAAACAGCTATACATGTTAATTGCCTGTTCCTTTAAAACAGCTATACATGTTAATTGCCTGACCCTTTAAAACAGCTATACATGTTAATTGCCTGACCCTTTAAAACAGCTATACATGTTAATTGCCTGACCCTTTAAATACATGTTAATTGCCTTACCCTTTAAAACAGCTATATATGTCAATTGCCTGACCCTTTAAAACAGCTATACATGTTAATTGCCTGACCCTTTAAATACATGCTAATTGCCTGACCCTTTAAAACAGCTATACATGTTAATTGCCTGTTCCTTTAAAACAGCTATACATGTTAATTGCCTGACCCTTTAAAACAGCTATACATGTTAATTGCCTGACCCTTTAAAACAGCTATACATGTTAATTGCCTGACCCTTTAAAACAGCTATACATGTTAATTGCCTGACCCTTTAAAACAGCTATACATATTGATTGCCTGACCCTTTAAATACATGTTAATGGCCTGACCCTTTAAAACAGCTATACACGTTGATTGCCTGACCCTTTAAATACATGTTAATTGCCTGACCCTTTAAAACAGCTGTACATGTTAATTGCCTGACCCTTTAAAACAGCTGTACATGTTAATTGCCTGACCCTTTAAGACAGCTATACAAGTTGATTGCCTGACCTCTTAAGACAGTTATACATACTGATTGCCCGACCCTTTAAGACAACTATACATATTGATTGCCTGACCATTTTAGACAGCTATACATGTTGACTGCCTGACCCTTTAAGACACCTATACATGTTGATTGCCAGACCATTTTAAACAGCTATACATGTTGATTGTCTGATCAATTAAGACAGATATTTATGTTGATTGGCTGACCCTTTAAGACAGCTATACATATTGATTGCCTGACCCTTAAAACAGCTATATATATTGATTGCTGACCCTTTAAAACTACTATACATGTAATTGCCTGACCCTTTAAGATCACGGTAAAGTTTTGAGATACAAATATTAAACAGACTAACTTTCCAATGTAATTCATATTCAATAAATGTTAACCTTGTTGATGTTCTTACATTAATTTTTAGTCTGAGTTTTCAAGAAAGAACGATAAGCAACCGTTGTCTGAACCAAAGTCCGACCAGCGAAAAGTAATCGGAACTCGGGTTCAAACAATGGCATGTTTCCTCTGCTCTGAATCAGTCTTCTAGCGGCAGTCCCAAAAACATCCGGGCAAACGTTCCCGACCGCAGACACTCATTAGCTACAAAATCCTCTGAACCGATTCTTTTAGACGTGTACATACTCCCCTGTTGACTTAGATGTTACGGGTTTCAACTGCCTGAGTAAATGCTTCGCCCATGTGTACATAAGATGAACGGCCTTGAAGGATGTTGCTATCTTAGATAATGTATCACGTGATCACATATACAATGCATAAGGTCCTCCAACTCACTACGGATCTGTCTCCCGATCTCATTGTAGGTCGTCAATTCATAACTGTAATTTCTAATAATGTTACACTGCAAGCTTTCTTTCTAGTTTCGTATATCAAGGATTTCAGTATCCCCAAGTTTTCACAGCTTATCACTTTATAGTTGAAGTCGAGTTGACGGATCTTTGTGATCACGGGCACAATTGTTACGACGGTTATTGTCGCTGACTTTGCAAAATTCAAAGACTTCCCTTCTGGAAGAGTTTTTGCTGAGTATCACTAAGTGTATACAGCCTCCTATAGTCATGCAATCTTAAAAAAGCTTTCTGTTATTGCTTCTGTGTTAGAAAAGGCTTAAAACTGTCCACAATCTGACAGACACCCTAAAACAGTCACTTGAGACCAATACTAAATGTAACAGTGTCGGTATTATATTCCGTACATATCTTAATCAGCAATAAAATTCAGTGTTGTGTATGAGAGTCTGAACCTTTGCCTGGCTGGATTTAGTGAATATGAAAGAGTGGTTGTGCTGGGTGATTTAAATGCTATTGTAGATGACACAAAAAATATGGTACTGTTGGTAGGAATAGATGGAAACTATGAATGTCTGGATTTGGTGAGCTTGAAAAGTTGGTTTTATCGGTTGATTTAACTGCAAATGTATGTGAAGGTACATAAATAACGAGGAAATAAGTTATGCTTGCGGTGTTGATCCTCGATCCACGCAAACGAGGCATTTTCTTGTCCCTTGCATTTGTGACGTGCTTTTTGCTGCTTGGGGCATTTGGGGCCACGGCAGTATGAATCTTCGCTGAGTTTTTCCCCGTGTATATTATACAGAGGACACGGAAGGGAAAGTCAATTAATAAAATGGAGAGAAGACTGGCTTAAAGCATTTACGATCATTGCTTGGTTGAAATTTTTTTCAATTGAAAAAATTGCGGCGATAAATGCGCTTAAGTCCAGCGAGTTTGATAAGAAGAAACTGTGTATAGCACATAAGACAATGGATTAAAAATGGGCTAGGGAGTACACGAGGAATATGCTGAGCTCAACGACAACGTCACAGAGTCATCAGGGAGTGTTCAAGAGAAGAGATCGCGTATGCATACATGAATAAATGGATATGGCGGACTAGAAGAGTGTGAGAGAACAAAAAGTAAGTGAAGTTTTTCTATAAGATGTTAATGCAAAGAGAAAGGCTATGAGCAAATGGGGCTCTGAACTAATGATTTCAACAAAAAAAAAGTCCATCATTGAAGTAGTAGTTTAAATTTTGAAGATTGGTAGAATGCGGAAAACAGCGGAGCTGAAATTCGAATGGACAAAGTTAATAAAAGTTTAAGACTGCGTGTGAAAGCTGCTGAGAGGATGAATGATGGAAAGTAAAATGCAGTGATGCTGAAGAACTGTGGTGAAAGTGAAAAAGTGACTGACCAGGGTGTGTATGGTGTTCATGAATACAGAAAGATACCAGAAGAATGGGTGACACGAAGGCTAAAGGTTTAGACGAGATTTTACAAATCATATGGACACAAAACAGATAAGAGGATCAACTGGGAGAAGAGCATTGTATGTACATGCACATGAGTGTTTAATATATATAAATAAAGATCTTTCTGGTATATATCCTATTACAGTTAGGTAAAAAGGATTAGGTATCCTATCATTTGATGTCCTTGACTTTAATAAGATAAGGTCATGTATAATATTACCAAATGTTAATTTTTAAAGCAAAAAAGCTATCAGAGATGGTGTTCTATGTGTGGCCAACCACGTAATCCTTCACTTCTTGGCTCGTAAGACATTTCCCTATTCGTCGACTATCTAACGGAATGTCAAAAGTCACTGGGCGATATTTCTGATAGTTACCCTCCAATTGCATGTGGTGTATAGTGACGTTACACCTCTAATAGATGGCTCAACTTAGTGTTTGCCTGTAACTAACAAATAGAAACGTAGAGTAGAACTACATGTGGTATGCCAAGAATGAAAATGTTCACCGAGCTATCTTTTCAAATAAGTACCAATCACTCAGATTAAGATGTTCGTAGAAGCTGTGCCTGATCTTGTGTCGTCTTCAACGCGACTGACTTAAGACGCCCTTGGACCGAAGTGAACGAGTGTAGAGTGCCTCTCCCTTTTTCTGTGAAGCTATCTTGAATGTTTAAAGCTATCATTAGCTCTTTGCCATTCTATAGGGATATAAAGGTTCAAGTTCAACTTAAATTGCCCACTGTCCTGCGGCTGCGAGTCTGCGACCTCTATCTGTACATACTGTAGTTTTGAAAATCAAAATACATATCACACTTGCTGTCCTTTATAATTCTGAGTGAAGCACAGACAACCTACATTGGTTCTGGATTGTCAAGGGTCTACCTCAAGAGAACTCGATCCAACCGCTAAAATTGGTTCGTTAAGATTTAGTATAGTAACCGTGATGTAAATAATGTAAAATTCCATTTATAACTCAGTTAAATATCTCTCTCAGCATCTGATGATGATAATTTGGAACCTTTGTATGTGATCTGATTATAAAGATTTAGTTATTAACCATAAAATCCGTCTTAAAAGTTACGGCGGGAAAGTACTACACTAGAGGAGACAACTGTGTCGTCATTTATCTAAAAAAAAAAAACTGTTTTGATTTGGTTCTGATATTCCAAACTGGCCATTTTCAGGAAGGGACGACCAACGGGACAGGTCGCGAGGAGCAGTTCACCCGATCGACGTACGTCCCCAGCTACCACGGCACTAACGCGGCTACCAACGTAAGTCCCTCTCGACTGACGAGCGCCACTTTCTTTCGTCTTTGATTATCTAATAACCTCAAAAGGCTTTCTGCTACTTTGATTCTTAAGAGTAATGTTTAACTGTAGTCTTTGCTAAAGTTCTCAGTGTCTACTCGACACTTGAATTCGCTCTTACTTACTACACTTGTGAAGTGACATAACATGAAGTGATTAGTTTGTCTGTATATTGTTGTTGTTTTTTTTTAACCATTTCATTAACCCATTGTTCATTTTCATCCATATTTTCTAACATCCCTTGTGACTTTTCAGTTATTTTTCACACAATCCGATAATCATGATCTCGGTGCTAACGTGTAGAGCGTATAGCCATGTGATAAGATCTTTTTATTCAATAGATACTTGTTAAACCTTCGTTAAACTTTGGAGTGAGCCAGACAAAGCTTTTCCTTAACTAATCCATTGTTCGTGAATGTTTTCCCCCTAACCAATCCATTGTTTATGAATGTTTTCCCCTAACAATTCATTGTTGATAAATGTTCTTCCTAAACCAATCCATTCTTCATGAATGTTTTTCCCTTAACCAATCCATTGTACATATTTTTCCCAAACCAATCCATTGTTCATGAATGTTTTTCCCCTAACTAATACATTGTATGTTTTCCTAATGAATCCATTGTTTGTGAAAGTTTTTCCCTTAACCAATCTATTGTACATGAATTTTTCCCCCTAACCAATCCATTATTCATGAATGTTTTCCGCCTAAACAATCCATTGTTTATGAATGTTTTCCCCCTAAACAATCCATTGTTCATGAATGTTTTCCTCTAACCAAAATCCATTATACATGAATGTTTTCCCCCTAACCAATCCATTGTACATGAATGTTTTCCGCCTAAACAATCCATTGTTTATGAATGTTTTTCACCAACCAATCCATTGTTCATGAATGTTTTCCCCGAACCAAAATCCATTGTACATGAATGTTTTCCCCTTAACCAATCCACTGTTTATGAATGTTTTTCACCAACCAATCCATTGCTCAGAAATGTTTCCCCCAACCAATCCATTATTCATGAATGTTTTTCTCCAACCAATCCATTGTTCATGAATGTTTTCCCCACAATCAATCTATTGTTCATAAATGTTTTTCCCCAACCAATCCATTGTTCGTGAATGTTTTCCCACTAACCAATACATTGTTCATGAATGTTCTTCCCCAATCAAACCATTGTTTGTGAAAGTTTTCCCCAACCAATCCATTGTTCATAATTTTTCCCCAGCCAATCCATTGTTCAGAAATGTTTTCCCACTAACCAATACATTGTTCATGAATGTTTTTCTCCAACCAATCCATTGTTCATGAATGTTTTCCCCAATCAATCCATTGCTCGTGAATGTTTTACCCAACCAATCCATTGTTTAGAAATGTTTCCCCCCTAACCAATCCATTGTTCATGAATGTTTTCCCCTTAACCAATCCATTGCTCATGAATGTTTTCCCCCCAACCAATCCATTGTTTGTAAATGTTTTACCCAACCAATCCATTGTTTGTAAATGTTTTACCCAACCAATCCATTGTTTGGGAACGTTTCCCCCCAACCAATCTATTGTTCATGAGTGGTTTTCCCCTAACCAATCCATTGTTCATAAATGTTGTTCCCAACGAATTCATTATTCAATGATGTTTTCCCCTAACCAATCCATTGTTCATGAACCGCTTTCTCATACCTAATCTCACGAATGTACATAGTCAACCAATTCTTTGGTTATAATTTCTTTATTCTGTAAACTAATCATTTGATTTTACAAATGATTTTTGCTTAACAATCTTCACTATTGTCTTTTGTCCTAAGTAATAGTGATAATTTTACCCTTAAACAATCTACACTCCGTTCTCTTTAACTACGTAGAAGCTTCGACCTAAACAAATCTATCGTACCGTGTCGCACCTAAATAAACCTCTAAATAGTGGTTCCATGTTCAACATATTTTTACTCTCAATAAACTTAATATAAACAGATAAATAATAAACTCCGTTATTAAATAATTGTCGAGTGTTAGACAAACAAGTTAAACATACCGTACATTCCAATCCCGCCCTTTTCTTCTTCTGCAATTTCTATCTCCTCTGTTTAATGTTCCCACTTGAATCTCAACCGCTTTATACCAATTCATCTATCAGTTTCCCGAAGTAATTTGTCGTTGGACACTATGGTATATTCCCTTCTACCCCGTGGACTCTGTCCGAGTGTACATGCGGAGGATAGTCCAAGTTTTGGTCCTACTATTATTACTACTACTACTACTACTACTACTACTATCTTTCTATTGCTGCTACTATTACTACTACTACTACCTTAAATACTACTATTACTACTCTCTCTCTCTCTTTCTCTCATCTTCAATCACATCACACTGAACACTTAACACGACATTTCATCACATGATTTTCATTCCCAAAAATGGACCCCTTCCGCAAATAGCCCAACCCATAACCCATTCCCATCCAACTCCCCATACATTTCCCCATGAGCATGAAGCTACTACATTAGCTATTAAGTTAATAACCAAAGATTGGCAATAAAATCTTGTGCTTAACTCTGTTGTTTCCGCATTCACGCCTGGGAAGCAGTAGGTATATAAATTTGCGCGCCTATTACATGTCCGTGTCAGCCAAATCGGGGTGCGTTCGGTGGGGCGCGTCGAAATCCACCCGCGAGCGAAAGGACAGCGATCCATGTTACTGCCAGAACTGACTTTGGCTTCGGCTAAATGCTTTTCAGGATTTATTCCATCGTGTTTTGATAACTACCGTAACTGACTTTGGCTTCGGCTATGAGCTTTTAAAGATTTATTCCACTGTGTCTCGATAACTAACGCAACTGACTCCAGCTTCGGCTCAAAGCTCTTAAATTTTTATTCCACTGTTTTGATAACTATTGTTAAGTCAACGAATCAAAATTCAAATTCATGGAGAGACAGTGTTCGTCATTGCACGCGGGTGGGCGTCGCCGGTTCGCTGAACGCACCCGATAAAACGAACACAACTGGAATTCTCATTGATAAATTGGTTTATAAAATATCAATTATCCCTCATATCTTGAGTAATTTTCTTAGCAAATTATTGGAGCCTCAAATTCATAAAAGAGTGAAGCCAATAGCATCAAATTTTCTGTGAAAATCTTCAGTAAATAATATTAATAGACGATAGCAAATCTCTAAAGTTGTTTAAAATCTTGGGGTTCAAATTTCCCCATTCCGCCTGAGAATCCAGTTGCGTTCTACTTAACAGGATGAAAAAATATTAGAATGAGAGAGTGACTGATAGAGTATGTGATGATGAGTCACCCCTCACCCCACAAGACGTCCCTGAGGAACCTCATCTCTCCTCACCGTCGTATTCATGTTTCGCCAACGTGCGCGTGAAGTCTCTCTCTCGCAGTTGATTTTGTACATAGAAAGAAACACTACCTGGTTATGGTTACGTCTACAGAATTCAGAAGACAATATCATGAATCTATATCTAGGTGTCCCTATCAAACAACTTATCAGTACTATGGCTATTTCTTGTATATATCATACAATGCTAGGTGTATATACATCCAATTTTCTAGAACTCCAAGTCGTATCCATTCGCTTTTTGTAATGACTGTTGTAGACTTAGGCATAACGCAGGCATGTTTGTTAGAAGTACGGCAGTCTGACGCTATTCGCTTCGACAGACATTTTTACTTGTAGATTTAGGCTACGCTGCTTCTGTTCTTGTTCCTTTTTCCTTTCAGGTCAAAATTGACGGAGAAAATGGTAAACCTTGACCCTCATAAGTTTTGATTTTTATCTTTATTTTATTCCTCTCCATTAAAACAAGAATGAATCTGGGAGGGAGGGGAAAGCCATTAAGTTCTGGGAATATTTTCAAGATGTATGAAGTGATTTGGAATGAATAGAATTGTTTGAAGTAGGTTTTGTGAATGAAGATAGTGTCTCTGAAGGGCAGTAGTATAAAATCTGGTCACTGAAGCGTCTTGGAATGTAGAAATGGTCGCTGAGGGGCCGTTGTATGAAAAACTGGTCTCTGAGGGGCCTTACTATGAATACCTGATCTCTGTGAAGCTCCCAGAAATGAAGAAATGGTCTCTGAGGGGTTGTATTATGAAAAACTGGTCTCTGAGGGGTTGTATTATGAAAAACTGGTCTCTGAGGGGCCTCATTATGAGCCCCTGGTCTCTGTGAAGCTCCTAGAAACTACAAAATGGGGTCTGAGGGCCGTAATATGAAAAACTGTTCTCTGGGGGGGGGGCCTAAGTATGAAAAAAATTGTCTCTGAAGCACCTTGGAATGAAGAAAGGGTCTCTGAGGGGCCTTATTATGAACCCCTGGTCTCTGTGAAGCTCCTAGAAATAACAAAATTGGTCTCTGAGGGCTGTAGTATGAAAAACTGGTCTCTGAGGAGGCCTTAGTAAGAAAAACTGGTTTCTGAGGAGCCCTTAGTAAGAAAAACTGGTCTCGAAAACACCTCAGAATGAAGAAGTGGTCAGTACATGGCATCAAGATAAAAGAGCTCTTAGAGTATACGAGAAACTACAAGGGTCGTCTGATTATCCAGAGTAATGGAGGTTCCCCAAGGAGTCTTTAATTTGGGATTTTTTTTTTTCACAGAAAAATGACCTTCCTAATTACCGAATATAAGATACAATGGCTCCAGGAGGATCTTCACGGCCATATAGATAATTGCAAATTCTAACAAAATAAAAGTTATCTTTAAACACAGCTTATGTCGCATTAAAACCCGAGCTGCTATATGACGCTAGAAATTCGTGACGTCTTCATGTACGAGACTCTGGGCTAGGCCCTTTTTGGTAATAGATGTACATTAGAATTGTATGTTATCTACATTAAATAACAGTAAATAAGAACACATCATAGGAGTGAATGAACTAATGATCCATATAGACTATTCGAAATTAGTGTGGATCATGCAATAGGAGGAAGAACGTTTTGTTATGCTGCACCGAGACTCTTCAACAACCTTCCATTTGATGTCAAGAATAGCAAAAATGTGGCAGCTTTCAAGAAAAACCTGAAGACTTATCTTTTTAGAAAGTGTTATAATAGTGATCTGAAAACTATTAAGCCTGAATACAAATGCTAGCGAAATAACTGATAACGATACAGAGCAAAATATTGACTGGAAAGAAATTATTTTCACACACCAAGGCCCGCCTGAACAGACTCTTATTGTCTGATGGAGGGCGAGAAATAAACCCCTAAAAGTAAGTAATATGTGGGCGGTCGTTCACCGTCAAACACGCCGTCCACGATCCTTCTAAGAGCTTACAGCATTGAAATAGTGAATCAAAATATTACAGGTTAAACTAACAATGAACTCTAAAGGTTTAAAGGCAGCTCATGAATGGCAGAGGCAAGGGACAGTGACGTTGTCCTATCAAGCGGGATAATGCCCTAGAGACTGACTAAGCCTTCAATCCACCCAAGCCAGGACCAAGGATGGCCAGGCAATGCCTGCTCATGACTCAGAAGATAGACCTATAGGCTCCCCCCAAGTGCTCCACCCTTAGCTAACAAGGATGGTGAGGTTGCAGCGATCAAAGGAACGTGAGTTTGAGCGGGACTCGAATCCCAGTCTGGCAATCACCAGGCAAGGAGCTTACGCACCAGGGAGAGCTGTTGCCATTCAGGGGGGTCATCTTTATTGTGCTGCAAAAACAAAACTATCCCCATTTTAATGGAATAGCACTGATATTTCGTTTGATTTATCCATTTCACTAAATTGGTTACTTCTATCGTCTTCTCTGACAGCTATGATACCAATGAAGTGAATTGAAAGAATATTATAGGCTGTAAAGTGCATCACTTTGCAGTAGAATAAAGAGCTGAGAAAGTCACCAAGGGTACAATGGTAGGATATATATATATATATATATATATATATATATATATATATATATATATATATATATATATATATATATATATGTTTATATGTATATATATGTATACATAGGCCTATATATATATATATATATATATATATATATATATATATATATATATATATATATATATATATATATATATAGGCCTATGTATACTGTACATATATATATATATATATATATATATATATATATATATATATATATATATATATATATATATATATATATATAGGCCTATGTATACTGTACATATATATATATATATATATATATATATATATATATATATATATATATATATATATATATATATATATATATATATATACATATATATATATATATACACACACACACACACACACACACACACATATATATATATATATATATATATATATATATATATATATATATATATATATATATTATTACTATCCAAGCTACAACCCTAGTTGGAAAAGCAAGATGCTATAAGCCCAGGGGCTCCAACAGGGAAAAATAGCCCAGTGAGGAAAGGAAAAAAGGAAATAAATAAATGAAGAGAACAAATTAACAATAAATCATTCTAAAATAAGTAACAACGTCAAAACAGACATGTCATATATAAACTATTAACAACATCAAAAACAAATATGTCATAAATAAACTATAAAAAGACTCATGTCAACCTGGTCAACAAAAAAGCATTTGCTCCAACTTTGAACTTTTGAAGTTCTACTGATTCAACCACCCGATTAGGAAGATCATTCCACAACTTGGTCACAGCTGGAATAAAACTTCTAGAGTACTGCGTAGTATTGAGCCTCATGATGGAGAAGGCCTGGCTATTAGAATTAACTGCCTGCCTAGTATTACGAACAGGATAGAATTGTCCAGGGAGATCTGAATGTAGAGGATGGTCAGAGTTATGAAAAATCTTAGGCATAATGAACTAATTGAACGACGGTGCCAGAGATTAATATCTAGATCAGGAATAAGAAATTTAATAGACCGTAAGTTTCTGTCCAACAAATTAAGATGAGAATCAGCAGCTGAACACCAGACAGGAGAACAATACTCAAAACAAGGTAGAATGAAAGAATTAAAACACTTCTTCAGAATAGATTGATCACCGAAAATCTTGAAAGACTTTCTCAATAAGCCTATTTTTTCTGCAATTGAAGAAGACACAGACCTTATATGTTTCTCAAAAGTAAATTTACTGTCGAGAGTCACACCTAAAATTTTGAAAGTCATACATATTTAAAGAAACATTATCAATACTAAGATCCGGATGTTGAGGAGCCACCGTCCTTGACCTACTTACAATCATACTTTGAGTTTTGTTAGGATTCAACTTCATACCCCACAATTTGCACCATGCACTAATTCTGGCTAAATCTCTATTAAGGGATTCACCAACCCTAGATCTACATTCAGGGGATGGAATTGATGCAAAAAGAGTAGCATCATCTGCATATGCAACAAGCTTGTTTTCTAGGCCAAACCACATGTCATGTGTATATAGTATGAAAAGTAATGGGCCAAGAACACTACCCTGTGGAACACCGGATATCACATTCCTATAATCACTATGGTGCCCATCAACAACAACTCTTTGAGATCTATTACTTAAAAAATCAATAATAATGCTAAGAAACGACCCACCCACTCCCAACTGTTTCAGTTTGAAAACAAGGGCCTCATGATTAACACGGTCAAAGGCAGCACTAAAATCAAGGCCAATCATACGAACTTCCTGACCACAATCAAGGGATTTCTGTACAGCATTGGAGATTGTAAGAAGGGCATCACATGCTCCAAGGCCTTTACGAAAACCAAATTGCAAACTAGGGAGTAGATGATTACCTTCAGCAAACCTATTAAGACGTTTTGCCAGAAGACGTTCAAAAACTTTAGATAATATAGGAGTTATGGAAATTGGGCGGTAATCAGTGGGACTTGAGCTACCACAAACACATTTACATAGAGGAGTAACATTACCAATTCTCCAACTAGTGCTAAAAGCTTCTCTTCTTGCTAACTTGCGCAAAATAACAGATAACTTTGGAGCTAAGAAATCTGCTGTCTTTATAAAAAACAAAGGAAAAATACCATTTGAGTCTACACCTCCATAAGCATCAAGGTCCACCAACAGAGCTTTAATCTCACGAGATCGAAAAGCTAAACTAGTTAGTTTAGCCTCAGGAAAACAGGAATGTCCCGCTTTTACAGAAAAAAAAATCTGATCACATATATATATATATAGGCCTATGTATACATATATACATACATATACAGTATATACATATACATACATATACAGTATATACATATGCATACATACATACATATATATATATATATATATATATATATATATATATATATATATATATATATATATATATATATATATATATATATATATATGTATATATAGGTCTATATATATATATATATATATATATATATATATATATATATATATATATATATATATATATATATATATATATATATATATATATATATATATATATATATATAAAATGTCCCGCTTTTACAGAAAAAATCTAGTCACATTACACAGCTTGAAAATGAATTAACAAGTAGAGTATGACTATAACATACATGGATCTAGATTCATGGACTTTTGGACCAGAAACTCGCAAATCTTGCAACAGCTAGTTCAAAACAATAATTATAATTGTAAGAGATTCATAAGAAAACTCTCCACTTTGACTCAGAGGATCTGCCAATCTAAAAGTATAGAATAATACTTACTTTACATCCACTTACAGCTTATTGATAGATGTAATTCACAATACAATTGAAAATAAGTATATGTTCAGTAAACTCTGTTTCACACCGATAATACTCCCAAATATTATACCTGTCACACACATTTCTCAGAACTTATAAACAATTAATATAATCTTAGCATTATTTAGAATCCTTCTAGACCTTAAAATTATGAAAATAATTAGTCTATTAAGTTAAAAACACTATCAAATGGACGAAAACACTTGAAAAATATCAGCACATCTACACTTATACGGCTGCGGTTTGACACTAAGTCCCTAAAAGAACGTTTCTTGTATTTTGTAAACAAACCGAGAATGTATGATATGCATTCGTAGGCAAACGTTTCCCCGCGCAAAAATATTAAGAAAATTAATTTGCATGCGATGGAAATTAAACATTACCGATTGTATAAATTACAATTTAAGTAAATAAAATTATATGTTTAATTTATATTCATATAAAAATGATAATTTAATAAAGAGTTATTCTATAAATTTGCTTAAAATCTTTAGAATATTGCCCTAAGTTTAGGGCAATCGTAAGAGACAATATTCATGGTCCTTTGATATAAAGAATTAATAATAATAATAATAATAATAATAATAATAATAATAATAGTAATAATAATAAACAGCCTTGATATGAGAGGGGGAATGTGATAGTTTTTTCTTTGAAGGGCACAAATGTCTTACTGTATAATAATTAGCACTAATATTAAGGGTCTCATGTGAATAAGTGTGTGTGTGTGTGTGTGTGTGTGTGTGTGTTCAAAATTAAGTATTTTCACCTAACAGTAACATTTGGAGCTTTAAATTTCTCCATATATAGGCCTATTTAGATCTTCCACTTAATATAGGCCTACTGTACCTCCCTAGGTGAATTCAGTGGAGTGAATACTTAGTTCCAATGGGTAAGGCCTGCAGCCCCACTCCAAGTTGTTGAACCCCTTGAGATTGGAAAGTTTTCTTTCAGTATATATCTTGTTTTAGATGAGAAAGAAGAGAGATCATTACTTGATCTATGGCGTGGAAGCGCGCGCGTGCAAATGAGACGGGTGAATGCGAGTATAAATAACGTGGTTGAGAGATGATTGACGCTATAACCAATTTTTTTTCATGTTTCGCAGTTCTTTGGTAGTGGCAAACATATCTAAACATGAAAACATCCTTAGGAATTAGCAGCGTCCGCTTTGGCGGGAAAGGTAATATGGTCGAGGCTTCCGTGAAGTCAGCAGCACGCGCACTCTGGCATCAAAACGGGTTTTCTTTTTATTTATGTATGGTCTGTTTATCGGTGTGGCGTGCCGTTTGTATGTTCCCGTGTGGTTTTCATCGAGGGACGGCGGTGCCAAGTGCCGCCTCCCTCTTGCTGTTTATACAACTGAATGTGCAATTTGTGTAAACTCCGTCATGCATCATGACGTCACGGGGGACTGTGGTATCTATATCAACTTGTACATAAGAGAGACTGGTGTAGGCAGCTTTTCCGACGTCATAAATGCCGCTTCGGCAAAAACGAGCAAGGGACGATTCTATCGTGTCTCGCTCGGTTGATACCCGAAGAAGATTGCATGGGTGTCGCCTTGTCAAAATTGATATGAGACAGAGAGCACAAGGTTCCTTCATCCTCTTTCCTTGCATCATAACCCTTTTCCTCTGAACTGTGTCCAGACATTACTCATGTTACTGAACTATGTTCAGACATTGCTCATGTTACTGAACTATGTCCAGGCATTGCTCAGGTAACTGAACAGGTTCAGTGTCCAGACACTGCTCAGGTAACTGAACAGTGTCCAGACATTGCTCAGGTAACTGAACTGCATTCAGACATTACTCAAGTAACTACGTAAACAACGCTACCACCTTCAGACATGCTATCCACTAACTTATCATTCCTTACATATCTCTCTATTCAAGAACAACCTCCTCTCTGGAAACAAGGTCACGACAAGAGACTGTGAGCTCCAGAGAGGCATGACATCCGCCAACCAGCAATATCCTTGTAAATAACCCCGTCACACTGACAGATCCCATCTCCTAGTTTCATAGCTTATACCACACAGATGACGTAAACATGGTATGACAACTGATTCTGTGGTGCTGTGATTAGAGATCTTCTTCTATTCAATAGTCGCCGAGAGCTAATGAAGTTTGTTTTAGAACTCTTCAGTTTCCCCTGTTATATTTCAATGAATCTAACTGACGACGAATCTTGAAGGAGTGAATGTCACAGAGACACAGTTTCACTTAATCAGTTGTCAATCATAAAATAACTCCTATAAGAACAGGATCACACAAACTCACACACAGAAGGAACAAGCTGTCTGGGTGACAGAACTGTAAATACTGTACGCGAAGAGTATGATAGGATTTTCCATGAATGTATGCATGTCTGCTGCAATGCGTTGAGGCAAAGAGAACTCTGAGATGACGTAAACTTTTTCATGATCGAGCAAACAAATCACGTATTACTGTGCTGTTCAGTCATCAAAGGCTCTCTGGGTCTCAAATGCATGGAGCCAAATACTTAACCTGTAAACCCCCTCAGAACGATGGTAAATTGTAACGTCTTTTATAAACTGTCAGACAAATTAGCAGCCTTTCAGAGTCTCGCTGTGAGGGGGAAGCGCCTCGCTGGGGAATCACGACCATCTTTATCCAGATCCTAGTCGGTGTATTGCTGAATAGACATTTTCCCCAATTCTATTTGGAGTATCCCATTTTTTCTTGCCATTAAGAATAGTTAAATGCTGACGATACATTTTTTCCAGATCTTAGTTAGATTATCATATTTTTCATGCCATAAGAAATAGCTAAATGCTGACTAGGCATTTTTTTCAGATACTTGTCAACTTATCACAATTTGCATGCCATTAAGAATAGCTGAATGCTAACTAGGCATTTTTTCAGATCCTTGTCAGCATATCACATTTTCATACCATTAAGAATATTAAAATGTTGACTAGCTATCTTTGGATAAAGGTAATGGTGATTTCTTCAAACGAGAGCCGACGGGGAAACCTTAATCTAGACAATTGTGAACGCAGAGTTAAACTGACCATATTTGATGAGTGCAAACACGCACGATTTCCGTCTACCGCTGTAATTCCACCTTACCTCACGATAGGTCACACGCCAATCCCAACGACGAAGCGACAATCGCTTTGGCTTTAAGAAGTTCTTCAGCGAAGTGAAAGACGATATCAAGACGTTTGTATCGGGTTCAGAGTATAGAAAGTAAAAGATGCCAGATTGGTGAGTGGGGGGGAAGAAAGAAATGTTTACCAATTGAGGATCTCCGGAACGGCCGTCCTCGTGTCTCCGTGAACGCCAGTCTGCATCACATTTTAATGTCTGCGCACTTTGGCGCGATAAACGAGATGAGGTTCCGATCTTATTACGGGACAATATCTCGTCTATCGTTTATATATTAAAAAAAAATATATATTTCATTTGTCTTTTATCAAGAAAAGAAATCTCGTCTGTCGTTTATCAGAAACATATTTCAAATTGGCAGTTGTTGCTTCACGCAGACACCGACGGCCCTCTGTGACAGCACTTTTGGTCAGCTTCATACGCAATCTGCCTCAGTATTCCATCGTTTAAAACAGAAAATTTAATTGTAAACTTATTATTTAAGTATTCCTTTTCTTTAATACACAAAATTTAATTCCTCGTGTTAAACTAAAGAACAAAAATGCTAAATCATTCAACTTCATCATACTAATGATTTGAAATTACCTAAATGAAACAAATGTGCTGAACAGAATTGGAGTTAAAATCTTAAATTGGGTTTTTTTCGGGCAAGCATTGCCTTTGGGTCCTAAGACCGTACCCGGGACTTAGGATTCTCCAAAAAGTCAGTGCTGCAACTGACAGAAGACCTCTACAGGCTCCGCCTTTTCAAAGGCTGCCGAACACGAGGAAAAAATGCCTCCTGGAGAAATTTTTGTGCGAGGCTGGTCTTATGGGGTCTTCTTCAGTCCACCATTTTTCTAATTTTTTATTTTTTTACTTTTTTTAATAGACTGGTCTCCCTATTTCAACACGATTTAAATGCTTGTCAAATATACTTATCAATGAAAAGGTAAAGGATTTTCTTGATTGCTATTAAAATTTTCTGCAAATCTTCTCTCAAATAAGTTGAATAAATTCTAATGAGAGATGAATCTTACAAATTTCCACTAGCTAAACAAAAAAATCTCAAATTTAAAAATGCATCTTCACGAGCAAGGTCTACCGACCTCAATGAAGTTACGACGAAAGAGAAATTTCTCTTCCTTTTCCGTTCTATTTTTATCTACGAATGAATAACGAGTAAAGATTGCCGCATCATTTCGGAGACCAGTCTTCCTGTGTGTTTGTGTGCGCAAGCTCACCTGGCACCCGGAACACACACCTTGTTGTTCGACGAGCCACAGTGTGGAGAAGTTTGCAGTGGCTCGGGAAATGTCACCAAAGTCGAGGCAGTCGGAGGAGTGTCTTTGCTGAAATTACGAAAACGAAGAAATTTGTAGTTAGTTCTTTGGATAAAAACACTGTTAAAAAGTTTTCTTAAAGTTTAACATGCATCCAAAAAACCCTAAACACCTTGTTTGCTGTCAGTTAATTTCACTACCACTAGTACTTTATAAGTCTATTCTCCTACATCAAGAATTTGTACAGCTAAATTTAAAAATGAAGGTGATTAATTGTTTTATCATTCTAAAGGTTTTTGTCTTTTAAAGCTCTCAAGGTAATAATAAAAAATGAAAAGGGAAGCCCAATTAATTCAAAATTATTGACGTTTTGACAAAGTTAGCCTCCGCTATCTCCCTCCGACTGCTCTGACGCACGAAGCGATGTTTGGCCGCAACTGAACATTGTATCTGTCATGCCGTACCTATCTGGAACTCCTGTTGTTACTGTTACACCGCACCCGTGTGCCATTGTTCCTACTAACGACGTTAATTCTTTCAGTACGAGAGACATTTCACAGAACACGGCTGTCAGTAAGTAAAAAAAAAACCAACTCGGGTCTTGTCTTCCGAAGTCACCCACGGGAACTTCCGCACTTTCTTACGGGACGTGAAAACAGCCTCGACGAAGATTGAATACACGACCCGCATAGACTTGAGACTGGATGTGTTGCATGCCGTCACCCGCATCGAAGCACGTCGCTTTTGACTTCCTTGTATTTCTGTCCCTTTCTTGTCATTTCAAAGGTGCAAAAATGTGGGATATCATATTGAAATGGGGAACTTTTTCATGCACATCATGTTTTTATTTCTTACGGAACATGTTTACATTTCTTTTATTTTACAGAACTTCTTCCATTTTCAGTTGTGTTCACCAGGACCCAGCTGGTGTCAAATATTGACCATTTCTGATTTCTTTTTTTGATTATTTAAAAGTCTTAATGTTATTAACAAATCTCTATAAGTTCAGTATTATCTTTGCATGATAGCGTAAGGATCCAGATTTATCATTCTTGATTTACGAGTAGATAACCTTACTAGTATGTGGTATGCAAGCCAGTTACATTTACATTAGTACCTAATATGATTGTTTTTTTAGCAGCTCAGTACTTTGGTTTCCCTAGACATGTCTCTCATGGTACTAATGGCTAAACTTCTCTCTTGCCTGCCGTTGCTGCTCAACTCACTGACCTTCTGCTACAGCCCAGCTCAGCTACTGGCGATTGTGTAAGCCGAGGCGCGGAGGAGAAAGGAGATGTCCCCATTACGGAAGAAAATGACAAATCTGTGAATGTGGAAGACATAGGAGAGAGTGCCGATGCTGTAGATATAGACGAAGGACTCACTGGTGAACTTGCAGCAGAAGAAATGATGGATATTGTGATTGTGGAAGGAGTTGATCCTAATTTACCAGAAAAAGAAGAAAGTGCTGAAAATATAGATGAAAAAGAAGTTGTTTATGAAGAACTAGCAGAAGAAAAAAGTGAAGAAAATGTATATATAGAAGAGGTTGCAACTGATGTGAATGAAACAGGACAAAATGCTGAGGCTTTAATTGAAAAACAAGATACAGCTGCGTCGTCCATTACAGAAGAAAGTGCACAGGCTGTAGATGCAGCAGAAGCTACAAGTGATGCACCTGCTGCTGAAGAAAGTGCTGAGACTGCAGACACAGCAGAAACTACATCTGATGTACCTGCTGCAGAAGAAAGTGCAGAGACTGCGGACGCAGCAGAAGCTACACCTGACACACCTGCTGCAAAAGAAAGTGCAGAGACTGCAGACGCAGCAGAAGCTACACCTGACGCACCTGCTGCTGAAGAAAGAGCAGAGACTGCAGACATAACAGAAGCTACACCTGACGAACCTACTGCAGAGGAAAGTGCTGACACTGCAGACGCAGCAGAAGCTACACCTGACGAAGCTGGTGCTGAAGAAAGTGCTGAGACTGCAGACGCAGCAGAAGCTACACCTGACACACCTGCTGCAGAGGAAAGTGCTGAGACTGCAGATGCAGCAGAAGCCACACCTGACGAACCTGCTGCAGAGGAAAGTGCTGAGACTGCAGACGCAACAGAAGCCACACCTGACGAACCTGCTGCAGAGGAAAGTGCAGAGACTGCAGACGCAGCAGAAGCCACACCTGACGAACCTGCTGCAGAGGAAAGTGCAGACACTGCAGACGCAGCAGAAGCCACACCTGATGCACCTGGTGCTGAAGAAAGTGCTGAGACTGCAGACGCAGCAGAAGTTATATCTGAGGCACCTTCTGGTGAAGAAAGTGCTGAAATTGCAGATGCAGTAGAAACTACACCTGACGCACCTGCTGCTGAAGAAAGTGCTGAGACTGCAGATGCAGCAGAAGCTACAACTGACGCACCTGGTGCAGAGGAAAGTGCTGAGACTGCAGACACAGCAGAAGCTACAACTGATGCACCTGCTGCAGAAGAAAGTGCTGAGACTGCAGACACAGCAGAAGTTACAACTGATGCACCTGCTGCAGAGGAAATTGCTGAGACTGCAGATGCAGCAGAAGCTACACCTGACGCACCTGCTGCGGAAGAAAGTGCTGAGACTGCAGATGCAGCAGAAGCTACAACTGACACACCTGCTGCAGAAGAAAGTGCAGAGACTGCAGACGCAACAGAAGGTACACCTGACGCACCTGCTGCAGAAGAAAGTGCAGAGACTGCAGACGCAGCCGAAGCTACACCTGACGGACCTGCTGTAGAAGAAAGTGCAGACAGTGCAGACGCAGCAGAAGCTACACCTGATGCACCTGGTGCAGAAGAAAGTGCTGAGACTGGCGACGCAGCAGAAGCTACACCTGAAGCACCTGCTGCAGAGGAAAGTGTGGAGACTGCAGACGCAGCAGAAGTTACAACTGATGCACCTGCTGCTGAAGAAAGTGCTGAGACTACAGACGCAACAGAAGCTACACCTGACGCACCTGCTGCAGAAGAAAGTGCAGAGACTGCAGACGCAGCAGAAGCTACACCTGATGCACCTGCTGCAGAAGAAAGTGCTGAGACTGGCGACGCAGCAGGAGTTACAGCTGATGCACCTGCTGCTGAAGAAAGTGCAGAGACTGCAGACGCAGCAGAAGCTACAACTGATGCACCTGGTGCTGAAGAAAGTGCTGAGACAGCAGACGCAGCCGAAGCTACACCTGACGCACCTGCTGCAGAAGAAAGTGCAGAGACTGCAGACGCAGCAGAAGCTACAGCTGACGCACCTGCTGCAGAAGAAAGTGCAGAGACTGCAGATGCAACAGAAGCTACACCTGACGCACCTGCTGCTGAAGAAAGTGCAGAGACTGCAGACACAGCAGAAGCTACAACTGACGCACCTGCTGCAGAAGAAAGTGCAGAGACTGCAGACGCAACAGAAGCTACACCTGATGCACCTGCTGCAGAGGAAAGTGTGGAGACTGCAGACGCAGCAGAAGTTACAACTGACGTACCTGCTGCTGAAGAAAGTGCCGAGACTACAGACACAGCAGAAGCTACACCAGATGAACCTGCTGCAGAGGAAAGTGCCGAGACTGCTGACGCAGCAGAAGATACAACTGATGCACCTGCTGCAGAAGAAAGTGCTGAGAATGCAGACACAACAGAAGCTACACCTGATGTAACTGCTGCTGAAGAAAGTGCTGAGACTGCAGACACAGCAGAAGTTATATCTGAGGCACCTTCTGGTGAAGAAAGTGCTGAAATTGTAGATGCAGTAGAAACAACACCTGATGTAACTGCTGCTGAAGAAAGTGCCGAGACTGCAGATGCAGCAGAAGCTACAACTGACGCACCTGCTGCTGAAGAAAGTGCTGAGACTGCAGACGCAGCAGAAGCTACACCTGATGCACCTGCTGCTGAAGAAAGTGCTGAGACTGGAGACACAGCAGAAGCTACTCCTGACGAACCTACTGCAGAGGAAAGTGCTGAGACTGCAGACACAGCAGAAGCTACACCTGATGCACCTGGTGCTGAAGAAAGTGCTGAGACTGCAGACGCAGCAGAAGCTACTCCTGACACACCTGCTGCAGAGGAAAGTGCTGTGACTGCAGACACAGCAGAAGCTACACCTGATGCACCTGCTGCTGAAGAAAGTGCTGAGACTGCAGATGCAGCAGAAGCTACTCCTGACACACCTGCTGCAGAGGAAAGTGCTGAGACTGCAGACACAGCAGAAGCTACACCTGACACACCTGCTGAAGAGGAAAGTGCTGAGACTGCAGACACAGCAGAAGCTACACCTGACGAACCTGCTGCTGAAGAAAGTGCTGACACTGCAGAAACAGCAGAAGTTATATCTGATGCACCTGCTGCTGAAGAAAGTGCTGAAATTGTAGACGCAGCAGAAGCTACACCTGATGCACCTGCTGCAAAAGAAAGTGCTGAGACTGCAGACGCAGCAGAAGGTACTCCTGACGAACCTGCTGCTGAGGAAAGTGCTGAGACTGCGGACACAGCAGAAGCTACACCTGATGCACCTGCTGCTGAAGAAAGTGCTGAAACTGGAGACACAGCAGAAGCTACACCTGATGCACCTGCTGCAGAAGAAAGTGCCGAGACTGCAGATGCAGCAGAAGCTACTCCTGACGAACCTGCTGCAGAGGAAAGTGCTGAGACTGCAGATGCAGCAGAAGCTATACCTGATGCACCTGCTGCTGAAGAAAGTGCCGAGACTGCAGACGCAGCAGAAGCTACTCCTGACGCACCTGGTGCAGAGGAAAGTGCTGAAACTGCAGACACAGCAGAAGCTACACCTGATGCACCTGCTGCTGAAGAAAGTGCTGAGACTGCAGATGCAGCAGAAGCTACTCCTGACACACCTGCTGCAGAGGAAAGTGCTGAGACTGCAGACACAGCAGAAGCTACACCTGATGCACCTGCTGCTGAAGAAAGTGCTCAGACTGCAGACGCAGCAGAAGCTACTCCTGACGCACCTGGTGCAGAGGAAAGTGCTGAGACTGCAGACACAGCAGAAGCTACACCTGATGCACCTGCTGCTGAAGAAAGTGCTGAGACTGCAGATGCAGCAGAAGCTACTCCTGACACACCTGCTGCAGAGGAAAGTGCTGAGACTGCAGACACAGCAGAAGCTACACCTGATGCACCTGCTGCTGAAGAAAGTGCTGAGACTGCAGACGCAGCAGAAGCTAATCCTGACGCACTTGGTGCAGAGGAAAGTGCTGAGACTGCAGACACAGCAGAAGCTACACCTGATGCACCTGCTGCTGAAGAAAATGCTGAGACTGCAGACACAGCAGAAGCTACTCCTGATGCACCTGCTGCAGAGGAAAGTGCAGAGACTGCAGACGCAGCAGAAGCTACACCTGATGCACCTGCAGCAGAAGAAAGTGCTGAACCTGCAGATGCAGCAGAAGCTACTCCTGACGCACCTGGTGCAGAGGAAAGTGCTAGACTGCAGACACAGCAGAAGCTACTCCTGATGCACCTGCTGCAGAGGAAAGTGCTGAGACTGCAGACACAGCAGAAGCTACTCCTGATGCACCTGCTGCAGAGGAAAGTGCTGAGACTGCAGACGCAGCAGAAGCTACACCTGATGCACCTGCTGCAGAGGAAAGTGCTGAGACTGCAGACACAGCAGAAGCTACACCTGATGCACCTGCTGCTGAAGAAAGTGCTGAGACTGCAGACACAGCAGAAGCTACACCTGA
The DNA here is from genome assembly GCF_036898095.1 of Palaemon carinicauda. Lineage (NCBI taxonomy): Eukaryota > Metazoa > Arthropoda > Malacostraca > Decapoda > Palaemonidae > Palaemon > Palaemon carinicauda. The sequence goes on from NC_090749.1 coordinate 104,685,296, forward strand.
TGCACCTGCTGCAGAGGAAAGTGCTGAGACTGCAGACGCAGCAGAAGCTACTCCTGATGCACCTGCTGCAGAGGAAAGTGCTGAGACTGCAGATGCAGCAGAAGCTACTCCTGATGCACCTGCTGCAGAGGAAAGTGCTGAGACTGCAGACACAGCAGAAGCTACACCTGATGCACCTGCTGTTGAAGAAAGTGCTGAGACTGCAGACGCAGCAGAAGCTACTCCTGACACACCTGCTGCAGAGGAAAGTGCTGAGACTGCAGACACAGCAGAAGCTACACCTGATGCACCTGCTGCTGAAGAAAGTGCTGACACTGCAGACACAGCAGAAGCTACTTCCTGACGCACCTGCTGCAGAGGAAAGTGCTGAGACTGCAGACACAGCAGAAGCTACACCTGATGCACCTGGTGATGAAGAAAGTGCTGAGACTGCAGACGCAGCAGAAGCTACTCCTGACAACCTGCTGCAGAGGAAAGTGCTGAGACTGCAGACGTAGCAGAAGCTACACCTGATGCACCTGCTGCTGAAGAAAGTGCTGAGGCTGCAGACGCAGCAGAAGCTACTCCTGTCACACCTGCTGCAGAGGAAAGTGCTGAGACTGCAGACACAGCAGAAGCTACACCTGATGCACCTGCTGCTGAAGAAAGTGCTGAGACTGCAGACGCAGCAGAAGCTACTCCTGACACACCTGCTGCAGAGGAAAGTGCTGAGACTGCAGACACAGCAGAAGCTACACCTGATGCACCTGCTGCTGAAGAAAGTGCTGAGACTGCAGACGCAGCAGAAGCTACTCCTGACGCACCTGGTGCAGAGGAAAGTGCTGAGACTGCAGACACAGCAGAAGCTACACCTGATGCACCTGCTGCTGAAGAAAGTGCTAAGACTGCAGACGCAGCAGAAGCTACACCTGATGCACCTGCTGCAGAGGAAAGTGCTGAGACTGCAGACGCAGCAGAAGCTACACCTGATGCACCTGCTGCAGAGAAAGTGCTGAGACTGCAGACGCAGCAGAAGCTACACCTGACGCACCTGCTGCAGAGGAAAGTGCAGAGACTGCAGACGCAGCAGAAGTTACAACTGATGCACCTGCTGCTGAGGAAAGTGCAGAGACTGCAGACGCAGCAGAAGCTACACCTGACGCACCTGCTGCAGAGGAAAGTGCAGAGACTGCAGACGCAGCAGAAGCTACACCTGATGCACCTGCTGCAGAAGAAAGTGCTGAGACTGCAGACGCAGCAGAAGTTACAACTGATGCACCTGCTGCAGAGGAAAGTGCAGAGACTGCAGACGCAGCAGAAGTTACAACTGATGCACCTGCTGCTGAAGAAAGTGCTGAGACTGCAGACGCAGCAGAAGCTACACCTGATGCACCTGCTGCAGAGGAAAGTGCTGAGACTGCAGACGCAGCAGAAGCTACACCTGATGCACCTGCTGCAGAGGAAAGTGCAGAGACTGCAGACGCAGCAGAAGTTACATCTGATGCACCTTGCTGAAGAAAGTGCCGAGACTGCAGACACAGCAGAAGCTACACCTGATGCACCTGCTGCAGAAGAAAGTGCTGAGACTGCAGACGCAGCAGAAGTACACCTGATGCACCTGCTGCAGAAGAAAGTGCTGAGACTGCAGACGCAGCAGAAGTTACAACTGATGCACCTGCTGCAGAGGAAAGTGCAGAGACTGCAGACGCAGCAGAAGTTACAACTGATGCACCTGCTGCTGAAGAAAGTGCCGAGACTGCAGACACAGCAGAAGCTACACCTGATGCACCTGCTGCAGAAGAAAGTGCTGAGACTGCAGACGCAGCAGAAGCTACACCTGATGCACCTGCTGCAGAAGAAAGTGCTGAGACTGCAGACGCAGCAGAAGCTACACCTGATGCACCTGCTGCAGAGGAAAGTGCTGAGACTGCAGACGCAGCAGAAGCTACACCTGACGCACCTGCTGCAGAGGAAAGTGCAGAGACTGCAGACACAGCAGAAGTTACAACTGATGCACCTGCTGCTGAAGAAAGTGCCGAGACTGCAGACACAGCAGAAGCTACACCTGATGCACCTGCTGCAGAAGAAAGTGCTGAGACTGCAGACACAGCAGAAGCTACACCTGACGCACCTGCTGCAGAAGAAAGTGCTGAGACTGCAGACACAGCAGAAGCTACACCTGACGCACCTGCTGCAGAGGAAAGTGCAGAGACTGCAGACGCAGCAGAAGTTACAACTGATGCACCTGCTGCTGAAGATAGTGCCGAGACTGCAGAAACAGCAGAAGCTACACCTGATGCACCTGCTGCAGAAGAAAGTGCTGAGACTGCAGACACAGCAGAAGCTACACCTGACGCACCTGCTGCAGAAGAAAGTGCAGAGACTGCAGACGCAGCAGAAGCTACACCTGACGGACCTGCTACAGAGGAAAGTGCTGAGACTGCAGATGCAGCAGAAGCTACAACTGATGCACCTGCTGTTGAAGAAAGTGCTGAGACTGCAGACGCAGCAGAAGCTACACCTGACGCACCTGCTGCCGAAGAAAGTGCAGAGACTGCAGACGCAGCAGAAGCCACACCTGATGCACCTGCTGCTGAAGAAAATGCTGAGATAGCAGACGCAGCAGAAGCTACAACTGACGCACCTGTTGCAGAGGAAAGTGCAGAGACTGCAGACGCAGCAGAAACTACAACTGACGCACCTGCTGCAGAGGAAAGTGCTGAGACTGCAGATGCAGCAGAAGCTACAACTGACGCACCTGGTGATGTAGAAAGTGCTGAGACTGCAGACGCAGCAGAAGCTACAACTGATGCACCTGCCGTTGAAGAAAGTGCTGAGACTGCAGACACAGTTGAAGCTACACCTGACGCACCTAGTGCAGAGGAAAGTGCAGAGACTGCAGACGCAGCAGAAGCTACAATTGATGCACCTGCTGTTGAAGAAAGTGCTGAGACTACAGATGCAGCAGAAGCTACACCTGACGCACCTGGTGATGAAGAAAGTGCTGAGACAGCAGACGCAGCAGAAGCTACAACTGATGCACCTGCTGTTGAAGAAAGTGCTGAGACTGCAGATGCAGCAGAAGCTACACTTGACGCACCTGGTGCAGAGGAAAGTGCAGAGACTGCAGACGCAGCAGAAACTACACCTGATGTAACTGCTGCTGAAGAAAGTGCTGAGACTGCAGACGCAGCTGAAGCTACACCTGACGCACCTGCTGCAGAAGAAAGTGCAGAGACTGCAGATGCAGCAGAAACTACACCTGATGTAACTGCTGCTGAAGAAAGTGCTGAGACTGCAGATGCAGCAGAAGCTACACCTGACGCACCTGGTGATGAAGAAAGTGCTGAGACTGCAGACGCAGCAGAAGCTACAACTGACTTACCTGGTGCAGAGGAAAGTACAGAGACTGCAGATGCAGCAGAAACTACACCTGATGTAACTGCTGCTGAAGAAAGTGCTGAGACTGCAGACGCAGCAGAATCTACAACTGACGCACCTGCTGCAGAAGAAAGTGCAGAGACTGCAGACGCAGCAGAAACTACACCTGATGTAACTGCTGCTGAAGAAATTGCTGAGACTGCAGATGCAGCGGAAGCTACAACTGACGCACCTGCTGCAGAAGAAAGTGCAGAGACTGCAGACGCAGCTGAAGCTACAATTGATGCACCTGCTGTTGAAGAAAGTGCTGAGACTGCAGACGCAGCAGAAGCTACACCTGACGCACCTGCAGCCGAAGAAAGTGCTGAGACTGCAGACGCAGCAGAAACTACACCTGATGTAACTGCTGCTGAAGAAAGTGCTGAGACTGCAGATGCAGCAGAAGCTACAATTGATGCACCTGCCGTTGGAGAAAGTGCTGAGACTGCAGACGAAGCAGAAGCTACACCTGACGCACCTGCAGCCGAAGAAAGTGCAGAGACTGCAGACGCTGCAGAAACTACACCTGATGTAACTGCTGTAGAAGAAAGTGCTGAGACTGCAGCCGTAGCAGAAGCTACACCTGACGCACCTGCTGCCGAAGAAAGTGCAGAGACTGCAGATGCAGCAAAAGCTACAACTGACGCACCTGCTGCAGAGGAAAGTGCTGAGACTGCAGATGCAGCAGAAGCTACACCTGACGCACCTGCTGCCGAAGAAAGTGCTGAGACTGCAGACGCAGCAGAAGCTACACCTGACGCACCTGCTGCCGAAGAAAGTGCAGAGACTGCAGATGCAGCAGAAGCTACACCTGATGCACCTGCTGCAGAAGAAAGTGCCGAGACTGCAGACGCAACAGAAGCTACACCTGACGCACCTGCTGCAGAGGAAAGTGCTGAGACTGCAGATGCAGCAGAAGCTACACCTGACGCACCTGGTGATGAAGAAAGTGCAGAGACGGTAGACGCAGGAGAAGCTACACCTGACGCACCTGGTGCAGAGGAAAGTGCAGAGACTGCAGACGCAGCAGAAGCTACAATTGATGCACCTGCTGTTGAAGAAAGTTCTGAGACTGCAGATGCAGCAGAAACTACACCTGATGTAACTGCTGCTGAAGAAAGTGCTGAGACTGCAGACTCAGCAGAAGCTACACCTGACGCACCTGGTGATGAAGAAAGTGCTGAGACACCAGACACAGCAGAAGCTACAACTGATGCACCCGCTGTTGAAGAAAGTGCTGAGACTGCAGACGCAGCAGAAGCTACACCTGACACATCTGGTGCAGAGGAAAGTGCAGAGACTGCAGACGCAGCAGAAGCTACAATTGATGCACCTGCTGTTGAAGAAAGCGCTGAGGCCGTAGACGCAGCAGAAGCTACACCTGAGGCACCTGCTGCCGAAGAAAGTGCAGAGACTGCAGATGCAGCAGAAGCTACAACTGACACACCTGCTGCCGAAGAAAGTGCAGAGACTGCAGACGCAACAGAAGCTACACCTGACGCACCTGGTGATGAAGAAAGTGCTGAGACAGCAGACGCAGCCGAAGTTACACCTGACGCACCTGCTGCTGAAGAAAGTGCCGAGACTGCAGACGCAGCAGAAGCTACACCTGACGCACCTGCTGCAGAAGAAAGTGCAGAGACTGCAGACGCAGCAGAAGCTACACCTGAGGCACCTGCAGCAGAGGAAAGTGCAGAGACTGCAGACGCAGCAGAAGCTACACCTGAGGCACCTGCAGCAGAGGAAAGTGCAGAGACTGCAGACGCAGCAGAAGCTACACCTGAGGCACCTGCAGCAGAGGAAAGTGCAGAGACTGCAGACCCAGCAGAAGCTACACCTGAGGCACCTGCAGCAGAGGAAATTGCAGAGACTGCAGACGCAGCAGAAGCTACACCTGACGCACCTGCAGCAGAGGAAAGTGCTGAGACTGCAGACGCAGCAGAAGCTACACCTGACGCACCTGCAGCAGAGGAAAGTGCAGAGACTGCAGATGCAGCAGAAGCTACAACTGATGCACCTGCTGTTGAAGAAAGTGCTGAGATTGCAGGTGCAGCAGAAGCTACACCTGACGCACCTGCTGCAGAGGAAAGTACTGAGACTGCAGATGCAGTAGAAACTACAACTGATGCACCTGCTGTTGAAGAAAGTGCTGAGACTGCAGACCCATCAGAAGCTACACCTGACGCACCTGCTGCCGAAGAAAGTGCAGAGACTGCAGACGTAGCAGAAACTACACCTGATGTAACTGCTGCCGAAGAAAGTGCTGAGACTGCAGATGCAGCAGAAGCTACACCTGAGGCACCTGCAGCAGAGGAAAGTGCTGAGACTGCAGACGCAGCAGAAGCTACACCTGAGGCACCTGCAGCAGAGGAAAGTGCAGAGACTGCAGACGCAGCAGAAGCTACACCTGACGCACCTGCAGCAGAGGAAAGTGCTGAGACTGCAGACGCAGCAGAAGCTACACCTGAGGCACCTGCAGCAGAGGAAAGTGCAGAGACTGCAGACGCAGCAGAAGCTACACCTGAGGCACCTGCAGCAGAGGAAAGTGCAGAGACTGCAGACGCAGCAGAAGCTACACCTGAGGCACCTGCAGCAGAGGAAAGTGCAGAGACTGCAGACCCAGCAGAAGCTACACCTGAGGCACCTGCAGCAGAGGAAATTGCAGATACTGCAGACGCAGCAGAAGCTACACCTGACGCACCTGCAGCAGAAGCTACACCTGACGCACCTGCAGCAGAGGAAAGTGCTGAGACTGCAGACGCAGCAGAAGCTACACCTGACGCACCTGCAGCAGAGGAAAGTGCAGAGACTGCAGACGCAGCAGAAGCTACACCTGACGCACCTGCAGCAGAGGAAAGTGCTGAGACTGCTGACGCAGCAGAAGCTACACCTGACGCACCTGCAGCAGAGGAAAGTGCAGAGACTGCAGATGCAGCAGAAGCTACACCTGAGGCACCTGCAGCAGAGGAAAGTGCTGAGACTACAGACATAACAGAAGCTACACCTGATGCACCTGCTGCTGAAGAAAGTACTGAGACTGCAGACACAGCAGAAGCTACACCTGATGCACCTGCTGATGAAGAAAGTACTGAGACTGCAGATGCAGCAGAAGCTACACCTGATGCACCTGCTGATGAAGAAAGTACTGAGACTGCAGACACAGCAGAAGCTACACCTGATGCACCTGCTGCAGAGGAAAGTGCAGAGACTGCAGACACAGCAGAAGCTACACCTGACGCACCTGCTGATGAAGAAAGTGCAGAGACTGCAGACGAAGCAGAAGCTACACCTGACGCACCTGCTGTAGAAGAAAGTGCTGAAACAGCAGACGCAGCAGAAGCTACACTCGACGCACCTGCTGTAGAAGAAAGTGCTGAGACTGCAGACGCAGCAGAAGCTACACTTGACGCACCTGCTGTAGAAGAAAGTGCTGAGACAGCAGACGCAGCAGAAGCTACACTTGACGCACCTGCTGTAGAAGAAAGTGCTGAGACTGCAGACGCAGCAGAAGCTACACTTGACGCACCTGCTGTAGAAAAAAGTGCTGAGACAGCAGACGCAGCAGAAGCTACAAGTGATGCACCTGCTGCTGAAGAAAGTGCTGAGACTGTAGACGCAGCAGAAGCTACACCTGACACACCTTCTGCAGAAGAAAGTGCTGAGATTGCAGACTCAGCAGAAGCTACACCTGATGCACTTGCTGCGGAAGAAAGTGCTGAGGCTTCAGATTCAGTGGAAGATACACCTGATGTCCCTGCAGCGGAAGAAATTGCTGAGGCCGTAGATGAAGCAGAAGCTACACATGATGCACCTACAGCAGGAGAAAGTGCAGAGGTTGACGATCATGATAAAAATGTCCTGAAAGGAGAAGTGCTTCTGTCTGATGAAAATGTGAAAGGAATTAGCAATTTTAAAGTACCCTGGGAAAATGAAGATTCTGAAACTGGTGAATATTATATGACCCATCCTCTGCCAAAAGGAAATGATGGCCCTCGAGACTTCGCTGAAACTGTAGTGGGAAAAGGAGGTTCGTTCCGCTCACAGAAATTTGATCTCAGCAAAGAGCCAGCAAAATCTCAGGGATATGCCCAACCCCCCATTGGCGGAGGAAAGGTTAAGGCAGGAAAATTTACGAGAGTAATGAAACATCAAAATACGGTTGATGAAGACTTTCCTGACGACATGGATTGGATAGTAGTAGACAAAGATGCGCGTGAAATGGCTGAAGATGGCGGTGAGGGTTTTGGTCGCATTGGTGGAAATATTGTGGACTCTAAGTTAAGTCAGTTTAAAACTGTTGATGGAAAGGACACCAATAAATGGGAAGAACCTAGTAACCTTATTCAAATTGTAGACAGTAAATCCAGTTGCAATGAATTTGTCAATAAACACGATGAGAAAGGTGAGGGCCGAGTCAATGACAAAGTATCCCAAGAAGGCAATGATAAGTCAGAAAATGATGTAGTTAGCAGCGGTCTGAGTGGGAGAGCAGACGGGCGTCGCTCATTTGTCGATGCAGTAGATGACGTCGAAAGCCCAAGAGATCTGAATTGGAACCTGAGAAACAAGATTGAACTGAATGCAAACGTTGCTAAGGATTTCAAAGATAATGACTTTGTTGACATGTCCGTAAACTTAGACCTGAAACCGGCAGATGAAGAAGAGATTGGAATAATTGGCAATCATGCAGTAGGACATAATGATCTGGATAAAATAGTTGGAGAAACCTCTGGCAAACTTGAGGATATAAAAGAAAATGCAGTAATTTCCACCAAACGTCTTGAGAGTTCAGATCTGGAGAGTCTCGCTAGAGAGAATACAGGGTCTGTCAATCAAAATATAATACAGAAAAAACAAGGTGCAGATGAAAATCCCAGTGTTGTGAAGAGAAGCTCAGAACAAAACGGTGTTCCTGAAATTAGAGTGTATCATTCCGTGGATATTAAAGTGGAGAGTCCTCGTGGCCCAGACGACATGCAAGGAAGCATCGTGAAAGAAAGTGGTGATGGTGAGAAATCCAGTGAAGTTATAGTGAAATCAGCAAAGGAAAACTTTGAAATAGTGATGGAAGGCGAGGAATCGCCAGATAAGAATGAGAAGGTACAAACTGTCAGTTTAGTGTCAGAACTAACCAATGGCAATGAAGGAACCAGTGATATTTCAGAAAGCTCTCTGGAACTCGTCAAGGTTAACGCCAGCACCTTCGTCATAAAAATCTTGGAACAGGGCACAGAGGAACTCAACAAAGATTTGAATGGACAGGTAAGATGCACAGAAACAGCTGACAGTCTATCCGATAGAAAAGAACCACTTAAAATAGAGGACTCTGAATACGTCACAAGAACAGGAGACGAAGACTTGACAGGATCTGTAAAGTTGAATGGAAATGAGCCTAAGGAATCAGTCCAAGATGTAGTTGGTATTCCAGGAAACTCTCTTGAAACGGGAGAGAAGAAGAATGACGCAGAATGTGCGGCAGAGTTGGCGAAAGATGTCTTGGATCCTGAGGGTAAGATTTCTGGCATCCTTCACATTCAAGCCCTTTCTAATGGCACTATTGAAGAGGGTTTCACCGTAGACTCACAGGAAAAACCGACCGTTAGATTCGACGAGGAGACGCGCGAGAGTGACAGTGAGATTAATGAGATAATTCCACTCGCGAACGCAAAAGAGTTGCAATCGTCAGTTTCACCGGATTCTACTCACAAAGACTTGAGGGGCAATGTCATCGTAACAGACGTGTGCAAGACAGTAGAGAACAAAGGAGGCCCTGCCTATACAAAGGAGAGAAACCAAGAATACCAAAAGGTTCCTAGCTGTGACTACTGTATGAACAAAGGAAGACTAATTTCTCCTGCAGAATTAAAGAACACAGATGATTCGGAGCAACAGAAAGGTAAAGACAATGTTCATAGTGACAAAGACAAGGAAAGGACTCCATGCAGGCCTTACAATACTTTCGTACTACACAGACCACCAACTCCTGGTCCTGATCCAGCCATCAGGAAAATGATACGCCAAGAGGCTTTCCCGGAAGGCCTCGAGGGCTAGTTTAATCTGCTTATAATTTTTGGAGGTATAGCATTTGCACTCGGGACGTCTCCATCCCTTCTCTTGAATTCAACACAGTATCTCAGAGATGAAGAAATTTGAAGCCATAAAAAATTGTTACAGTTCCTATCGAATATACGCACAACTTTTGATTTGCATCCGCAATGAAGACACAGGCATGGAGGAATTGATATGCACAGCTCAACGGATGGAACATGAATACTTCACTTAAGAATATAGTGAACTGAAATCACAGGAAACCTTCAAAGGCAATCATCAAGAAAAGATATCTAGAGTTAGTGAGAAAGTCTTACGGACATAGTGAACTGAAATCACAAGAAACCTTCAAAGGCAATCATGAAGCTCACGGCACGGAGAAGATAACTAGAGTTAGGGGGAAACGGTTTCTGTCTCCTGCACGGCAGGCTGTCAGAGAATAACCGATTGATACGACGGCATCGGAAGAATAGGTGATTTAAAGAGAATAGTCACTGACGGAAAGAATGAAAGTACCCCATCGCACGCACTACCCTTGCATGGTCGGTGCCTGGGAAGCACAGCAGATACCGGGAAGAAGAAGACTCGTGATTTGCACACTGTACATAGACCTCATGCTTGACAGTCCTAGACTACATGACTGAAATGTATTTAGAGGTTATATTTATGCCCATTCATGTTCACCAATAGATGTTCTGGTATGTAGCAAAAGACTTGCATCAAAAAGGTATAGGTAGTACCCCCAAAAATGGCACTTGACTGTAATATTTTCATTTGTACACGCAGGTAAGCAAGAGAGATTTTTTTTTTCACGGCCATTTGTTTGTGAGAGACAGGTAGTTGTCTGCGTCACATTCTCCGGAGAATGTTCTGTCGTTAGGCTCTCTTACTCGTAACTAATTCCAACATCTGCTGCACACTTTCCTCACTCTGTGTTATGCTGTGTCTTGTCCACTTCCAAGATCTCTGTTGCATTTGTTTGACTGTTTCTTGAAACTTGTCTTGTTCACGACTGGATATTGTCTTGATCACAAAAAAAAAGGGCACTGAATTTTCATACTGTTTGATGTTTGAGAAGATTTGTTCTTCCTTCATAGGGAAATTTATAAAAAAAATAAATTTGTAATTGTTCGGTTGTTAAATTCAAGGATAAACCGTGCCAATTTGTCTTCAATGTTACTCAAAACTTTTTATTAATAAAGTAATTTTAGTAAACATTAAGTTAAGACAAGTTTTTCTTCAATGTTACTCAAACCTTTTTATCAATATAGTAATTTTAGTAAATCTTAAGTAAAGACAAGAAATCAATACAATTTGGAAAGTATAGATATTCTAATTGATAAAGTCACCAACATCATCCAATTTCTAATCTTCCTTCTAAAATTTCAGGCAACTCCCACAGCCGACGACGAACTGATCCAAGCCGCAACCAAAATTCAAGCCGGCTTCAGGGGCTATAAAGCCAGAAAAGACCTAAAAGACAAAGACACGACTGTGAGTAATAATGCCGAGACTTCCGCCTTGGATGAAATCGATCTAAATGACCCCGAACTCAGCGCAGCCGCGACATCTATCCAAGCAAATTTCCGAGGTTACCAGGCTAGAAAGAGTTATCGCCTGTCACAGACGCCAGAAGTAGAAAATCTTAACGAAGCAGAGGACATCGATTTGAATGACCCTGAGGTTCAAAAAGCTGCGGTTGTCATCCAGTCTTCGTTTCGGAATCACCAGTCCAGGAAAGCCGAAGCGGCGGAGTCAGCACCACTCCGAGCGACGGCAGTTGGCGACTGCATTGATCTCGAGGACCCTGAAGTGCAGAAAGCGGCAGTCACAATACAGTCGTCTTTCCGAGGCTTCAAGACAAGACAGAATTTGAAAGCCTTGCAGTCCTCCGACACCAAGGACCAGTTTGACATCAACCTTGAAGATCCGGCATTACAAGACGCGGCAACCCTAATCCAGTCTTCCTTCCGGGGCTATCAATGCCGAAAGGGTCAAAAGCAACCTCATCCGCAATTAGAATCAGACGTGGATATCGACTTGGATGATTCGGAAGTCCAGAAGGCGGCTATGACAATCCAGTCGTCTTATCGGAATTTTAAGGCAGCCAAAGATGAAAAACCTTCTGATCCTGATGTCATCGACATAGACTTGAAAGACCCTGAGGTAGAAAAGGCAGCAGTCAAAATTCAGTCATCGTTCCGTGGGTTTCAGGCTCGCAAAACTCTAGGGGAGAATGACGATGGAGAAAAGAGCGACGAGCCGGATTTAAGCGACCCTGAAGTTCTGAGAGCAGCCACAATCATTCAGGCTGGTTTCCGAGGCTATAAAGTGCGTCGCGAACTCAAAGAATTAAGTGAAAACATTCCTTTGGAACTCGACCTCGAAGATCCCGAGCTCCTGAAGGCAGCTTGTGTCATACAGTCATCTTACCGTGATTTTAAATCTCGCAAGTCAGCACCGCAAACTGACATCGATGTGGCCGGCGATTACGTTGACTTGAATGACCCTGCACTTGAAAAGGCAGCTGTTACAATTCAGTCGTCCTATCGAGGATTCAAGACGAGAAAAGATCTTAATTCAAATAATCCAAAAACAGACAATCAACATGTCAATGTAAAAGAAGATCTAGATTTCAACGATGAAGAACTACATAAAGCGGCATCACTAATTCAATCTTGTTTCCGGGGTCACCAAGTGAGGAAGAGTTTAAGGTTGGCCGAGCCTCGGAGCCCAGTCAAAGTCACTGCCGAAGAAGACTTGGGAGTAGATCTAGATGATCCTGAGCTCCACGAAGCCGCTACATTAATCCAGAAGTCATTTAGGGAACATAGGGCTAAAGGAAAAGACTCGGAGGGGCTCAATATGGAAGACGAACTCGCACAGATAGACTTGTGCGACCCAGAGCTCGAAAAGGCCGCCACTAAGATTCAGTCCTCTTTCAGAGGATTCCAAACGAGGAAAACTTTGAAACAATCGAAGTCTCCTTCGGGTGAAATGATAATAGACTTAAATTTGGATGACCCAGAGTTAGAGAAAGCCGCGTCGGTGATTCAGTCTCATTACCGTTCCTTCAAAACGAAGCAGGGGCCTCCACCCTCTCCTGGAAGAGACGGCGATCCTTGTGTAGATCTGGACGACGCAGAGTTGGAGAAGGCTGCCACTGTAATTCAGGCTGCCTTTAGAGGCTTCAAAACTCGACTGACTTTGAGGGAAAAGCCTGAGGAGCCTCAATTAGAAATAGATACACAAGACCCAGAATTGAACAGAGCAGCTACTAAGATACAATCTAATTTTCGTGGACACATGGCAAGAAAGGAAATTAGATCAACAAAGTCGCCAAAAGAAGATATACTAGGTATAGACCTCTCAGACCCAGAGCTCCAGAAGGCTGCAACTACCATCCAGTCCACCTTCAGAGGACATAAAACTAGGAGAGATCTGGGATCTGCAAAGGTTCCTGAAAATGGTAACGCAGATGATATAAAAAATATAGATCTTACAGATCCTGAACTGCAAAAGGCGGTGGAGATTATCCAGTCATCTTTCAGAGGGTTCAAGACAAGGAAATCTCTTAGAGCTTCTAAATCTCCAGAAAAGGACAATGGTCTTGATATAGATCTGAATGACCCTCAAGTAGAGGAAGCTGCCAGAGTTATACAAACGTCCTTTAGGAATTTCAAGTCAAAGAAAGACGGTGAATCTTCACAGCTTCCTGAAGATGACATAGAAAACATAGACCTTACAGATCCTGAACTGCAAAAGGCAGCAGAGATTATCCAGTCATCTTTCAGAGGGTTCAAGACAAGGAAATCTCTTAGAGCTTCTAAATCTCCAGAAAAAGACAATGGTCTTGATATAGATCTGAATGACCCTCAAGTAGAGGAAGCTGCCAGAGTGATACAAACGTCCTTTAGGAATTTCAAGTCAAAGAAAGACGGTGAATCTTCACAGCTTCCTGAAGATGAGTTAGACAACATAGATCTTACAGATCCTGAACTGCAAAAGGCAGCAGAGATTATCCAGTCATCTTTCAGAGGGTTCAAGACAAGGAAATCTCTCAGAGCTTCTAAATCTCCAGAAAAAGACAATGGTCTTGATATAGATCTGAATGACCCTCAAGTAGAGGAAGCTGCCAGAGTGATACAATCGTCCTTTAGGAATTTCAAGTCAAAGAAAGACGGTGAATCTTCACAGCTTCAAGAAGATGAGTTAGACAACATAGATCTTACAGATCCTGAACTGCTAAAGGCAGCAGAGATTATCCAGTCATCTTTCAGAGGGTTCAAGACAAGGAAATCTCTCAGAGCTTCTAAATCTCCAGAAAAAGACAATGGTCTTGATATAGATCTGAATGACCCTCAAGTAGAGGAAGCTGCCAGAGTGATACAATCGTCCTTTAGGAATTTCAAGTCAAAGAAAGACGGTGAATCTTCACAGCTTCCAGAAGATGAGTTAGACAACATAGATCTTACAGATCCTGAACTGCAAAAGGCAGCAGAGATTATCCAGTCATCTTTCAGAGGGTTCAAGACAAGAAAATCTCTCAGAGCTTCTAAATCTCCAGACAAGGACAATGGTCTTGATATAGATCTGAATGACCCTCAAGTAGAGGAAGCCGCCAGAGTGATACAATCGTCCTTTAGGAATTTCAAGTCAAAGAAAGACGGTGAATCTTCACAGCTTCCTGAAGATGAGTTAGACAACATAGATCTTACAGATCCTGAACTGCAAAAGGCAGCAGAGATTATCCAGTCATCTTTCAGAGGGTTCAAGACAAGGAAATCTCTCAGAGCTTCTAAATCTCCAGAAAAAGACAATGGTCTTGATATAGATCTGAATGACCCTCAAGTAGAGGAAGCTGCCAGAGTGATACAATCGTCCTTTAGGAATTTCAAGTCAAAGAAAGATGGTGAATCTTCACAGCTTCCTGAAGATGACATAGAAAACATAGATCTTACAGATCCTGAACTGCTAAAGGCAGCAGAGATTATCCAGTCATCTTTCAGAGGGTTCAAGACAAGGAAATCTCTTAGAGCTTCTAAATCTCCAGACAAGGACAATGGTCTTGATATAGATCTGAATGACCCTCAAGTAGAGGAAGCTGCCAGAGTTATACAAACGTCCTTTAGGAATTTCAAGTCAAAGAAAGACGGTGAATCTTCACAGCTTCCTGAAGATGACATAGAAAACATAGATCTTACAGATCCTGAACTGCAAAAGGCAGCAGAAATTATCCAGTCATCTTTCAGAGGGTTCAAGACAAGGAAATCTCTCAGAGCTTCTAAATCACCAGAAAAGGACAATGGTCTTGATATAGATCTGAATGACCCTCAAGTAGAGGAAGCTGCCAGAGTGATACAAACGTCCTTTAGGAATTTCAAGTCAAAGAAAGACGGTGAATCTTCACAGCTTCCAGAAGATGAGTTAGACAACATAGATCTTACGGATCCTGAACTGGTAAAGGCAGCAGAGATTATCCAGTCATCTTTCAGAGGGTTCAAGACAAGGAAATCTCTCAGAGCTTCTAAATCACCAGAAAAGGACAATGGTCTTGATATAGATCTGAATGACCCTCAAGTAGAGGAAGCTGCCAGAGTGATACAAACGTCCTTTAGGAATTTCAAGTCAAAGAAAGACGGCGAATCTTCACAGCTTCCAGAGGATGAGTTAGACAACATAGATCTTACAGATCCTGAACTGCAAAAGGCAGCAGAGATTATCCAGTCATCTTTCAGAGGGTTCAAGACAAGGAAATCTCTCAGAGCTTCTAAATCACCAGAAAAGGACAATGGTCTTGATATCGATCTGAATGACCCTCAAGTAGAGGAAGCTGCCAGAGTGATACAATCGTCCTTTAGGAATTTCAAGTCAAAGAAAGACGGTGAATCTTCACAGCTTCCAGAAGATGAGTTAGACAACATAGATCTTACGGATCCTGAACTGCTAAAGGCAGCAGAGATTATCCAGTCATCTTTCAGAGGGTTCAAGACAAGGAAATCTCTTAGAGCTTCTAAATCTCCAGAAAAGGACAATGGTCTTGATATAGATCTGAATGACCCTCAAGTAGAGGAAGCTGCCAGAGTGATACAATCGTCCTTTAGGAATTTCAAGTCAAAGAAAGGCGGTGAATCTTCACAGCTTCCTGAAGATGACATAGAAAACATAGATCTTACGGATCCTGAACTGCTAAAGGCAGCAGAGATTATCCAGTCATCTTTCAGAGGGTTCAAGACAAGGAAATCTCTTAGAGCTTCTAAATCTCCAGACAAGGACAATGGTCTTGATATAGATCTGAATGACCCTCAAGTAGAGGAAGCTGCCAGAGTGATACAAATGTCGTTTAGGAATTTCAAGTCAAAGAAAGACGGTAAATCTTCAGAGCTTCCTGAAGATGACATAGACAACATAGATCTTACAGATCCTGAACTGCAAAAGGCAGCAGAGATTATCCAATCATCTTTCAGAGGGTTCAAGACAAGGAAATCTCTCAGAGCTTCTAAATCTCCAGAAAAGGAAAAGGACATTGATGTGGATTTGAATGACCCTGAAATACAAATGGCTGCTCTAAAGATACAGTCATCTTTCAGAGGTCACAAGGTAAGGAAAGATTTCAGAAAGACTGGCAACCAGACCGGAAAATCCAATGAGGAATCAGCGGCATCCGACATAGACCTGACAGATCCAGACGTAAAAAATGCTGCTGCCAAAATCCAGGCAGGGATGAGAGGCTACCTGACTCGCAAGCAAATGAAGGGAAGGAAGTCCAATTCTACGAAGCCTTCTGACATTAGCGACGACTTAGAAAAGGCGGCCACTAGGATCCAGGCATCTTACAGAGGGTTTCAAGCGAGGAAGCTAATGAAGAATACAAAGTCACCCTCATCTAGGGTTTCCAGCAGGGGAAAGAAAAGCACCGTTCCCATTAGAATAAAGATGAATAACCTCACAATGGACTCGGATGGCGGCGATTACGAAGATGTTGAAGACGTTTTAAGCTTAGAGGACGCTGCTATTAGAATTCAATCTGTATTCAGAGGTTTTAAAATTAGGAAATCTTTGAAGGAAAAACAGAAGAATAGATCTAGCGCTATAATTGAACCGTCAATTGTCATTACAGACGTAGACAATAACTCTGCCGTCCCTTTTGCTGAGGGTGAGTTGACCGACAATTTGGATGCGGCATACCAGGGTGACAGTGATTGGTCCAACATTTCCAGCAGAGATATTAGTCCATCTCCAGATATCTTTTCAGCCAATATCAATGAAGAGGAGCTTTCCAGAGCAGCGGTTAAGATTCAGAGTGCCTTCCGGGGTTATCAGAGCAGAAGACAGTTGGGAAAAAGGCGCACAGATGACCGAGGCCACGCGAAGTCAGACAAAGAGGCCAAAGCTGCAACGAAAATTCAGTCTGTGTTTAGGGGTTATAAAGCAAGGAAGGGCCTCAAAGACTCCTCCGGGAAGCCCTCGTACACGAGCCTCCCACGGGGTCTGCAGAACAGACGGGCCAGCATGGAAGCTGCCCAGAGCGAAGCGAGGCGCGGAAGTCTCGCGAGAGACGTCCTTGTCGCCAGCGTCCTGGAGGAGAGGATGTGCAAGGTAGATGGCCTTCCTGAAGATCCAGACGTTATCAAGGCTGTCGTCACTCTGCAGGCCGGCATTCGTGGGTTTATCGCCAGGAGGCGGTTGGCCGCCAAAAAATCTACTGCTGTTTCCGAGTCGAAGGCTGCGAGGGACCTGACACCCGAAGAAGCGGCTACAAAAATCCAAGCTGGTTTCCGGGGCTTCAAGGCTCGAAGGGCGCTGAGAGAAAGGGGTCAAGAGAGTCTAGATTTGAGTGATCCGGCTGTGATCCAGGCTGTGGTGAGGATCCAGGCGGCTCTTCGGGGACACCTGACGAGAAGGGAGCTGCGCGGAGCTTCGTAATGTGACATCGAGACTGCTGTAGATGCCAGTTTTAACGATATTTCTGTGATGAACTGTAGATTTTTTTTTTACTTATCTGCACTTTCTGCTTATTTATTAAGAGTGAGATATACAAACTTTATGATATCGGTGACATTTTTGTTAATAAGCTAACTGAAGTGATGGTGCCTTTAATGTCATATCAGAAGTGTATTTCACATGTGTGTGCTGTTACGAAAAGTATCCGTAAGTGGTGTTCCTATCGTCAGCATAATCGGCTACTGCGAGTCATATACTTACTTTTACGTACATAGTAATTCATAGCTACTGCTATGCAAAGTTTCTAGATAATAATTGTGCAGATGATGTTATCATACAGGGATTAAGAATTATATACAGATTTTAGAGATATTTATTATTTATTCATAGATAGCATTTTGTATAAAATCATAAGCACAGGATATTCACAAATGTATAAAATACGACTACACCGGTCGTACATTTGAAATCGTCGGCACTCCTCTTCAGCATGAGACTGTTAGATAGGGTGATTAAAATTCATTATCCAATAATAGGTTACATAGAGTGATATGTATAACTTTTATAACGCATTCTGCTACATACTGCTAGACACTTCGCTTTAAGCTATTTCAGGGTCGAACCCTGCACATTCTGCACTGGTGCAATACCGCTTCTGGTATCAAACTCGTACGGTTGGAGGTAGAAGCCGTTCTCTTTGACCTACACTTCAAGGTTAGGAGTAGTTCCCTTGATCACTCCCAAGGGAATAGACCAAACTCAAGTATTTTCCTATAGTCGCTGCATCGCCTCGTTGAAACCTGGACACGTCAGTTCAACTTACTCCCTCACGATATAGTTTAAGATTTTTCCTGCTAAATGATAAGGAAGCCATTGTTGAGCGCTTAATGTACATGTATATTATATGTATACAATTATATATATATTTATATATTAAACTTATTTTCAAATGCTTAAATAAAATTGCTTCTAGCTGACGTCTCTCATTCCCTTGTTGTAAAGCGGCTGGCAGCCGGATCGGACGAAGACGAACGTCATGTTTGATTGTACGGGATTCTTTATACTGTATGTAAGTGATTGTAGAGTCCTTATAATTAAAGGATTGTAAAGGAGCCCTTATGAGTAGATTATTGTAGAGGAGTCCTTATAAGTAAATGATTGTAGAGGAACCCTGGTAAGTAAATGATCGTAGAGAAACCCTGGTAAGTAAATGATTGTAGAGAAGTCCTTATAAGTAAATGACCGTACAGGAACCCTTATAAGTAAAAGATTGTAGAGAAACCCTTGTAAGTAAATGAACATGCAAGCATATGCTCAATTGTGAACCGGACTTCGCACGCTAGTATCTCCAACAGGATTCGCCAACTGATCCTCGGAACGGTGAGGAAGAATTTGCTGTTAAATAAAAGTGTCCACTGTCATACTTGATTCCTACTTGAATAATACCTGTTTATGTTTGTAAGTTTGGCTGGGCTGCAGAACTCTGGCCAAGGAGGAACAAATCCGAGACGTGATTGGTACTCGTATTGTTATTGCTGTGATGAACAAAAGCCCTGATAGGGAGGCTCCTGTGGTTTGTAATCCTTACGGCTATGTGAAATATTCATTTAAGTAGAATTCCGATGTTTATAATCTTCATATGGAACAGGATAGATTAACAAAGAGAAAAGTATCCAGCGACCCTTCGCGTCTCCGAACGAGAGGACTAGGGAAGCCGCAATTGTTTGCCGGGGTCACTGAGATATGTATACACACCCACACACACACACACACACACACACACACACACATATATATATATATATATATATATATATATATATATATATATGTATATATATGTATATATATACACACATGTATACACAATAACAACAACAAATGCAGCCGTTTCTAGTCCACGGCAGAACAAAGTTCTCAGACATGTCCTTATTCGTGTCTGGGGTTTGGCCAGCTTTTACCACCATTCTGGCCACTGCAGATTGGTGATGGTGGAATATTTTCGTCTGATCGCTCACAGCAGACCAACCTAGTAAGGTTGACCCTGACTAGTACAGCTTTGCTGATCATGGCGATACACAAACTCTTTCATCACACTAAGGTATATATTATTATTATTATTAATGTTATTATCATTATCATTATTATTATTATTATTATTCTTATTATCAAAATAGCCCAGTGAGGAAAGGAAACAAGGAAAACTAAAATATTTTAAGATAAGTAACATTAAAATAAATATTTCCTATATAAACAATAGAATCTTTAACAAAACAAGAGGAAGAGAAACAAGATAGAAATAGCATGCCCAAGTGTACCCTCAAGCAAGAGAACTCTAACCCAAGACAGTGGAAGACCATGATATAGAAGATCTGGCACTACCCAAGATAAGAGAACAATGGTTTGATTTTGGAGTGTCCTTCTCCTAGAAGAGCTGCTTACCATAGCTAAAGTCTCTTCTACCCTCACCAAGAGGAAAGTAGTCACTGGACAATTACAGTACAGTAGTTAACCCCTTGGGTGAAGAGGAATTATTTGGTAATCTCAGTGTTGTCAGGTGTATGAGGACAGAGGGGAATATGTAAAGAACAGGCCAGAATATTCGGTGTATATGTGGGCAAAGGGGAAATTAACCGTAACCAAAGCTACAATCCTTTTTTTGGGCTCAGGCCATGTCGTCGTAATGGAAGGTTCCTTTAGTAGCTTCCTAAGGGTATATATGACTAAAGCTACAATCCTTTTTGGGAAAGCAGGATACTATAGGCCTAAGGACTCTAATAGGAAAAGCAGCCCTGTGAGGAAAGGGATTAGAGAAATAACGAATAAACATATATATGAAATAATAAATATGAGATATTTTAAGACCAGTAACAACAATAAAATATATCTTTCATATGTAAACTATGAAGAGAAACTTATGTCAGCCTGTTTGATAGAAAAAATACTCGCTGCAAGTTTGAACTTCTGAAGTTCCACCGATTCAACTGCCTGATTAGGAAGATCATTTCACAATCTGGTCACAGGTGGAATAAACAGATTTTGAGCAAAGTGAAAAATCTATTTTTGGGTGAGATAGCCATGTCATCCTGATGGAAGGTTCCTAATAGTAGCTTCCAAGGGATATATGTACTACAGTGATATTCCCAGAGAATTTACCTTTAGGACTCCAGAATTCTAACTCCTGGCGTGAATATCCTTAACATTCTCTGAAGGATATCGCATAAATCAGGGGACGTATATCTTGATACGACACATAGCGATCTTCACCCCGAATAGCGTTTTCGCTTCGAGGGGGAAGAGTGGCAATTTTGGAAGGGGAGCCATTATCAAGGTTACCCTACTTCCCATACTACTATTGAGTATCAAGATGGCGCCATATCCAAGATGGTGGACATTCCTAATTCTGTAGCGAATTTGCATGGTGGTGTTCCCTGTTGATCTAACTTTTTTGATTGATTCTGCAAGGAATATTATTCAATCTCCAGCTTCTTTCGCTTCTGGAAAGTTGAGTATTGATTCTTTACAATGTGTTAATTAGTTAGTAGAATGACATTCCTGGTTGAAATAGCATTAATTAATTAATTATGAAAGTGGAATAAAACTTCTAGAATACTGTGTAGAACTTCAGAATTTCAAACTTGCAGCAAATGTTTTTACGTTGAACAGGCTGACTTAAGTCTCTTTTTATAATTTGTATATGAAAGATCTATTTTAATGTTACCACTCTTAAAATGTCATTTCAATTGTTCATCACCTCTCTTGTAGTTTATTTATTTCCTTTCCTCACTGGGCTATTTTCCCCTAGTGGAGCACTTGTGCTTCTAGCATCCTGCTTTTCCAACTAGGGTTGTAGCTTAGCACTGGAATCAGCAATTTCCTGTACGCCATTGGTGGATAACAGATGCATTTTGAATATGGTGTAAACTATGACATCATCCCCATACTAAAGAAGGGTATTTTAACAATACTGTAAAGTCAATATTATCAACGACAAATTGATCACATTTTTCTTCCTACACCTAAGAGAAGGAATCTTGATTTAAGTTGTAACGGTGACATTGCCCTATCAAGCAGGACAAGCCCTTAGAGACTGACCATATATACATATGATCAGCAAGCAAGCTAGGACCAGGGAGGGCCAGGCTATGGGTGCTGATGACTCATCATTAGACTTAAAGGCTCCCCTAAAACCCCTATGCTTAGCTAAAAAGGATTATGTGGTCACAGTCACTAAAGAAACGATTGAGTTTGAGCGGGACTTGCACCCCAGTCCCGCGAGAGCCAGGCAGGGACGCTGCTCGAGGGTATGAATCTTGAGAAATGCCTGTTTTCTCTGCAGTTAACCCATTTTTTTGGTTACTTCTATAGAGGAAAATGCCATTGGAACCTTCATTTTAAAGTTAAGTAGCATAATTTGCGTTAGATTAGTTCTTCTACGTACATAAATACATATTTGTACATATGGATATGGTGTATACACTCTAATGTTCTTCAATATAGGTTATTTCTAACGAGATAACAAAAACGCAAACTAGAGAAAAGATAAAAAATGCAGTACACGATCAAAGCCGAGACTATCTCCCGTCGTTAGGCAGAGCGGGTAAAAGTTCTCCGATCTAATGTGAAAGTCATCGTTCTATTATCTTATCTAGAAACAGGCAAACATGTAAAAAAGGGATTATCAGATAAAGATTGAGAGCGAAGCTTCTCGAATAACGACCTCGTGGCCCAGGCGCGTCTGTTTTGCTTGCAACCACGTATGGCCTACTTTGTTCCATTTCATCCATTGTAGGCGCTTTTTCCATCAACCGCTGTTTAAGCTACTCAAAGATTGAGTAATTAAGTTAAATAGATAATAAAAAGGAATATCTAAAACAAACTAAGGGCTACAAACCTGTATTCACGGAACTAACCTATTTCAGGTTAGGCCTAGGTCTGCCAGATGAGTCTATTCCAAAATAAGGCCACTCCACTAATAGCTGGCTATTATTATTACTATTAAAACAGCTATTTTATTCACTAGAATTCTAAAACCATATATTAATAGCATTTTTGTTAAAGCATTGTAGCATTGTTTGAGAAAGTTTGCATTTTTGAGAAAATTTTCAAGACACTTCACAGATGTAAACTAAACAACATTAATAACGCCATCTAGTGACTGAAATAATCCCTAAATATGAAAATATTTCTTATATATAACATTATAAACCTAATAATATTAAGTAGGTCTAGAAAATTCATCCTAAAAATAATTGCCCCATTATAGATTCCTAGTTGAAACAGGTCATAGGAAACTGTTACGAGCTGGACATTTGATCATACATAGATTAGAATTTAGTCTTTAATAAAACAATTTATATAATTTTGATGTTTATTTATTAAGAAACTCTCATATAATTTTCAATCTATATATATATATATATATATATATATATATATATATATATATATATATATATATATATATATATATATATATATATATATATATATATATATATATATATATATATATATGTTTGTGTGTACATGTGTGCGTCTCCTAGTAACAACCCTAATTTGTTTTACCTAAAAATGGGGGTTTTGGGGGAGAATTAATCTTAATTTTATCATGTTTTTCGACACTTAACCTCCCCCCCCCAATCATTTAACCACTTCAACAGATGATTACCTCTTGATAAACCTCTCAAGAGGTTTAAAAGGACTTCGCCCTCTTTGAAAATATAGAAAGAGGAAGATTTTTATTAGGGAAGAGTAAATATTAGTAAATATAACCTAATTTGTACTGATTCGATACAAAAATATATAATTAAAAGCCTTATTGAATAATAGTGGATTAAAAATATATATACAATAATCAATACAGTATTTTTTTTCAGTATATAACAATAGATGATAAAAACTCCCACATAAAAACGACGATTTTTTAACAATATAGATGAATTTCAAGAGAATGAACACGGCTGATGTACGATAACATACAATAATTTCGAAAGGGGATCACTCAAATAATCGGATTAATATATAATTCTAGTAATCCCTCATGATAAATTTGATTAAAATAGATACATTAGTTTTTTTCCCTTCCATATCCGGTGACTTGTAACTTAAAACAAGTGAATAGAGTTGCATAAATCAGCAAAATGCTCCGGACCAACATTCCAAGTTGATGGAGCAGCCGGAGCAGTTCCCGCACGCGCAGTAGGTTCCTTCTCCGCACTTGCCATATTCCCACCAATCTCCACCGCAGGATTGACCTGGACCCTAAAAAAATGGAGATTTAAAGGTATTTAAAGCGGATTATTATTAATAAAAGTGTCTATTAGACGCTAATTAATTAATGATAAACTAATCAATCCTTTATTATTGATTAATGAGTTAAAATGACAGAATAAATCATTCAAAACCTGTGTCAAATAAGACGAAACTTCATTAAAATTCCGGAATAAATCAATTTAAAACCTGTGTCAAATATGACTTGACTTCAGTAAAGTGTCTATTAGACGCTAATTAATTAATGAGAAACTAATCAATCCTTTATTATAGATTAATGAGTTAAAATGACATAATAAATCATTCAAAACCTGTGTCAAATAAGACGAAACTTCATTAAAATTCCGGAATAAATCAATTTAAAACCTGTGTCAAATATGACTTGACTTCAGTGTGACTTCACTTGTCGTAATGAATAGATGTCAACAAACATTCTCCCGAAGTTCAGTGTCAAACTACATCAAAGAAACGATTTTGTAAGTTAAGTAAGTACCCTGATTGTTTATGGCACCGTAGGCTACTTATTTAAGTGCCAACTTATAAGTAACTTTTGTATGTACCTTAGCGCAGACAGTGTTCCGGCACCAGTCGACGTATGTACCATATTTGCATGTTGAAATGTCAACTTGTGCTCGTCTGGAAGAGCAAGATGGCGCTGAACGGACTTCACTGCAAATAATAATAATAATAATAATAATAATAATAATAATAATAATAATAATAATAATAATAATAATAATAATAATAATAATAATATAGTGTATTAGATGTCTTAAATTCTCCCCAAAAATATTGGTGTCAGTTCAGGACTCTATAAATATTGTTTTTGTTCAGCATTGTTCAAGGTCTTGTGTGAGAATGTGTTCAGGATTCTTCAAATATATGTGTTACTTGTTCAGGATTGTTCAAGGTCTTGGCGTGAGAATGTGTTCAGGATTGTTCAAGGTCTTGGCGTGAGAATGTGTTCAGGATTGTTCAAGGTCTTGGCGTGAGAATGTGTTCAGGATTGTTCAAGGTCTTGGCGTGAGAATGTGTTCAGGATTGTTCAAGGTCTTGGTGTGGGAATGTGTTCAGGATTGTTCAAGGTCTTGGCGTGAGAATGTGTTCAGGATTGTTCAAGGTCTTGGCGTGAGAATGTGTTCAGGATTGTTCAAGGTCTTGGCGTGAGAATGTGTTCAGGATTGTTCAAGGTCTTGGCGTGAGAATGTGTTCAGGATTGTTCAAGGTCTTGGTGTGGGAATGTGTTCAGGATTCTTCAAATATATTAGTGTCACCTGTTCAGGATTCCTCCCAAAGATTGTGCCAGAATGTGTTCAGGATTATACAAAATATGAGTCTTCTGTAAGAATTCTACAGTCTTGGTGTCAAGTGTTCAGGATTCTACAAAATTTAGTGGCGTGAATTCAGGATTTAAAAAGAAAAATAAAAGTATTCTGTTCAGGACCCTACAGTCTTAGTGCCAGGTGTTCAGGGTTCTACAAAAATGATAGTCTTTTGTTCAGGATTCTACAAAGTCAAGTGTTCAGGATTCTACAAAAATCCTACTCTCTTGTTCAGGATTTTACAAAAATAATTGTCTTCTGTTCAGGATTCTACAAAGTCAGGTGTTCAGGATTCTACAAAAATCCTAGTCTTTTCAGGATTCTGCAAAGTTAGGTGTTAAGGATTCTACAAAAATCCTAGTCTCTTGTTCAGGATTCTACAAAAATGATAGTCTTTTGTTCAGGATTCTACAAAAATCCTAGTCTCTTGTTCAGGATTCTACAAAAATTATAGTCTTTTGTTCAGGATTCTACAAAAATCATAGTCTTTTGTTCAGGCTTCTACAAAAATCATAGTCTTTTGTTCAGGATTCTACAAAAATTATAGTCTTTTGTTCAGGATTCTACAAAAATTATAGTCTTTTGTTCAGGATTCTACAAAAAAATTATAGTCTTTTGTTCAGGATTCTACAAAAATTATAGTCTTTTGTTCAGGATTCTACAAAAATTATAGTCTTTTGTTCAGGATTCTACAAAAATTATAGTCTTTTGTTCAGGATTCTACAAAAATTATAGTCTTTTGTTCAGGATTCTACAAAAATTATAGTCTTTTGTTCAGGATTCTACAAAAATTATAGTCTTTTGTTCAGGATTCTACAAAAATTATAGTCTTTTGTTCAGGATTCTACAAAAATCATAGTCTTTTGTTCAGGCTTCTACAAAAATCATAGTCTTTTGTTCAGGATTCTACAAAAATTATAGTCTTTTGTTCAGGATTCTACAAAAATTATAGTCTTTTGTTCAGGATTCTACAAAAAAATTATAGTCTTTTGTTCAGGATTCTACAAAAATCATAGTCTTTTGTTCAGGCTTCTACAAAAATCATAGTCTTTTGTTCAGGATTCTACAAAAAAATTATAGTCTTTTGTTCAGGCTTCTACAAAAATCCTAGTCTCTTGTTCAGGATTCTACAAAAATTATAGTCTTTTGTTCAGGATTCTACAAAAATTATAGTCTTTTGTTCAGGATTCTACAAAAATTATAGTCTTTTGTTCAGGATTCTACAAAAATCATAGTCTTTTGTTCAGGCTTCTACAAAAATCATAGTCTTTTGTTCAGGATTCTACAAAAATTATAGTCTTTTGTTCAGGATTCTACAAAAATTATAGTCTTTTGTTCAGGATTCTACAAAAATTATAGTCTTTTGTTCAGGATTCTACAAAAATCATAGTCTTTTGTTCAGGATTCTACAAAAATTATAGTCTTTTGTTCAGGATTCTACAAAAAAATGATAGTCTCTTGTTCAGGATTCTACAAAAATTATAGTCTTTTGTTCAGGATTCTACAAAAATTATAGTCTTTTGTTCAGGATTCTACAAAAATTATAGTCTTTTGTTCAGGATTCTACAAAAATTATAGTCTTTTGTTCAGGATTCTACAAAAATCATAGTCTTTTGTTCAGGCTTCTACAAAAATCATAGTCTTTTGTTCAGGATTCTACAAAAATTATAGTCTTTTGTTCAGGATTCTACAAAAAAATGATAGTCTCTTGTTCAGGATTCTACAAAAATTATAGTCTTTTGTTCAGGATTCTACAAAAATTATAGTCTTTTGTTCAGGATTCTACAAAAATTATAGTCTTTTGTTCAGGATTCTACAAAAATCATAGTCTTTTGTTCAGGCTTCTACAAAAATCATAGTCTTTTGTTCAGGATTCTACAAAAATTATAGTCTTTTGTTCAGGATTCTACAAAAATTATAGTCTTTTGTTCAGGATTCTACAAAAATTATAGTCTTTTGTTCAGGATTCTACAAAAATCATAGTCTTTTGTTCAGGCTTCTACAAAAATCATAGTCTTTTGTTCAGGCTTCTACAAAAATCATAGTCTTTTGTTCAGGATTCTACAAAAATTATAGTCTTTTGTTCAGGATTCTACAAAAATCATAGTCTTTTGTTCAGGCTTCTACAAAAATCATAGTCTTTTGTTCAGGATTCTACAAAAATTATAGTCTTTTGTTCAGGATTCTACAAAAAAATGATAGTCTCTTGTTCAGGATTCTACAAAAATTATAGTCTTTTGTTCAGGATTCTACAAAAATTATAGTCTTTTGTTCAGGCTTCTACAAAAATTATAGTCTTTTGTTCAGGATTCTACAAAAATTATAGTCTTTTGTTCAGGATTCTACAAAAATTATAGTCTTTTGTTCAGGATTCTACAAAAATTATAGTCTTTTGTTCAGGATTCTACAAAAATTATAGTCTTTTGTTCAGGATTCTACAAAAATCATAGTCTTTTGTTCAGGCTTCTACAAAAATCATAGTCTTTTGTTCAGGCTTCTACAAAAATCATAGTCTTTTGTTCAGGCTTCTACAAAAATTATAGTCTTTTGTTCAGGATTCTACAAAAATTATAGTCTTTTGTTCAGGATTCTACAAAAATTATAGTCTTTTGTTCAGGATTCTACAAAAATGATAGTATTTTGTTCAGGATTCTACAAAAATTATAGTCTTTTGTTCAGGATTCTACAAAAATTATAGTCTTTTGTTCAGGATTCTACAAAAATGATAGTATTTTGTTCAGGATTCTACAAAAATTATAGTCTTTTGTTCAGGATTCTACAAAAAATCCTAGTTCAGGATTTTACAGAAATGATAGTCTTTTGTTCAGGATTCTACAACAATAATAGTGTTTTGTTCAGGATTCTACAAAAATCCTAGTCTCTTGTTCAGGATTCTACAAGGTCAAGTGTTCAGTATTCTACAAAAATGATAGTCTTCTGTTCAGGATTCTGCAAAGTTAGGTGTTCAGGATTCTACTGTCATGGTCTCGGGGGTGTGTTCAGGATTCCACAAAATATAGCCTCATGTTCATGTTCAAGAATTTTCATCAGAATGTGTTCAGGAATTTACAAAAGTATTAGTAGACTAATTTGTTCAGGATTCTACAAAACCTAGGTGTCAGAATTTGTTCAGGAATCTACAAAATCTAGGTGTCAGAATTTTTTCAGGAATCTACAAAATCTAGGTGTCAGAATTTGTTCAGGAATCCACAAAATCTAGGTATCAGAATTTGTTCAGGAATCCACAAAATCTAGGTGTCAGAATTTGTTCAGGATTCTACAAAATCTAGATGTCAGAATTTGTTCGGGATTCTACAAAATCTAGGTGTCAGAATTTGTTCAGGATTCTACAAAATCTAGGTGTCAGAATTTGTTCAGGATTCTACAAAATCTTGGTGTCAGAATTTGTTCAGGAATCCACAAAATCTAGGTGTCAGAATTTGTTCAGGATTCCACAAAATCTAGGTGTCAGAATGTGTTCAGGAATCCACAAAATCTAGGTGTCAGAATTTGTTCAGGATTCTACAAAATCTAGGTGTCAGAATTTGTTCAGGATTCCACAAAATCTAGGTGTCAGAATTTGTTCAGTTTTCAAAATCTAGGTGTCAGAATTTGTTCAGGATTCTACAAAATCTAGGTGTCAGCATTTGTTCAGGATTCCACAAAATCTAGGTGTCAGAATTTGTTCAGGATTCCACAAAATCTAGGTGTCAGAATTTGTTCAGTTTTCTTCAAAATCTAGGTGTCAGAATTTGTTCAGTTTTCTTCAAAATCTAGGTGTCAGAATTTGTTCAGGATTCTACAAAATCTAGGTGTCAGCATTTGTTCAGGATTCCACAAAATCTAGGTGTCAGAATTTGTTCAGGATTCTACAAAATCTAGGTGTCAGAATTTGTTCAGTTTTCTTCAAAATCTAGGTGTCAGAATTTGTTCAGGATTCTGCAAAATCTAGGTGTCAGAATTTGTTCAGGAATCCACAAAATCTAGGTGGCAGAATGTGTTCAGGATTCCACAAAATCTAGGTGTCAGAATTTGTTCAGGATTGTACAGTCTTGGTGTCAGAATTTGTTCAGAATTCTACAAAATCTAGGTGTCAGAAATTGTTCAGGATTCTACAGTCTTGGTGTCAGAATTTGTTCAGGATTCCACAAAATCTAGGTGTCAGAATTTGTTCAGGATTCCACAAAATCTAGGTGTCAGAATGTGTTCAGGATTCTTCAAAATCTAGGTGGCAGAATTTGTTCAGGATTCCACAAAATCTAGGTGTCAGAATGTGTTCAGGATTCTTCAAAATCTAGGTGGCAGAATTTGTTCAGGATTCTACAAAATCTAGGTATCAGAATTTGTTCAGGATTCCACAAAATCTAGGTGTCAGCATTTGTTCAGGATTCCACAAAATCTAGGTGTCAGAATTTGTTCAGGAATCCACAAAATCTAGGTGTCAGAATTTGTTCAGGATTCCACAAAATCTAGGTGTCAGAATTTGTACAGGATTCAACAAAATCTAGGTGTCAGAATTTGTTCAGGATTCTACAAAATCTAGGTATCAGAATTTGTTCAGGATTCCACAAAATCTAGGTGTCAGAATTTGTTCAGGATTCCACAAAATCTAGGTGTCAGCATTTGTTCAGGATTCCACAAAATCTAGGTGTCAGAATTTGTTCAGGAATCCACAAAATCTAGGTGTCAGAATTTGTTCAGGATTCCACAAAATCTAGGTGTCAGAATTTGTACAGGATTCAACAAAATCTAGGTGTCAGAATATGTTCAGGACTCCACAAAATCTAGGTGTCAGAATTTTTTCAGGGTTTTACAAAGTCGGTGTCAGAATTTGTTCAGGATTCTACAAAATCTAGGTATCAGAATTTGTTCAGGATTCCACAAAATCTAGGTGTCAGAATTTGTTCAGGATTCCACAAAATCTAGGTGTCAGAATTTGTACAGGATTCAACAAAATCTAGGTGTCAGAATATGTTCAGGATTCTACAAAATCTAGGTATCAGAATTTGTTCAGGATTCTACAAAATCTAGGTATCAGAATTTGTTCAGGATTCCACAAAATCTAGGTGTCAGCATTTGTTCAGGATTCCACAAAATCTAGGTGTCAGAATTTGTTCAGGATTCTACAAAATCTAGGTGTCAGAATTTGTTCAGGATTCTACAAAATCTAGGTGTCAGAATTTGTTCAGGATTCCACAAAATCTAGGTGTCAGCATTTGTTCAGGATTCCACAAAATCTAGGTGTCAGAATTTGTTCAGGATTCTACAAAATCTAGGTGTCAGAATTTGTTCAGGATTCTACAAAATCTAGGTGTCAGAATTTGTTCAGGATTCCACAAAATCTAGGTGTCATAATTTATTCAGGATTCTTCAAAATTAGGTGTCAGAATTTTTTCAGGATTCTTCAAAATCTAGGTGTCAGAATTTGTTCAGGATTCTTCAAAATCTAGGTGTCAGAATTTGTTCAGGATTCTACAAGATCTAGGTGTCAAAATTTTTTCAGGATTCTACAAAATCTAGGTGTCAGAATTTGTTCAGGATTCTTCAAAATCTAGGTGTCAGAATTTGTTCAGGATTCCACAAAATAGTAGAGCCTTCAGTTCAGTTACTCATGCAATGTATACATTCTCTCTCTCTCTCTCTCTCTCTCTCTCTCTCTCTCTCATGACCCATATATGGCGTGTGTCATTTTTGTTTATTTCATCATCAAAACTTTGTATATATTTATATACTTAACTATCTTACTTAAGGAAAAAATTATATAATTATAAGTAGAGAGAGAGAGAGAGAGAGAGAGAGAGAGAGAGAGAGAGATGATTGAATTAACATAGGTTGGCAATCCTGACGACTAGAGTGGCATGCAGCCAATAATGTCTCCGACATCTAGGGGTTTTTGTTTCCCCCTGAATTCGTCAGTTTAAAATACGATTAAAAACAGTTTTTCGACATTATTTAAATGTAATAATAATCATTTTTAAGTTAATTGTTATTATGAAAGTATAAAGATCACCGTAATTTAAATTAATCGTTTTAAAATCGTTCAATATAAGGTTTATTCCTTATTTCTAGGGATATTTTTAAGCTTCAGATCTAGGGAATTTCTAAGCTTGGCGTCTACAGGGGGAGATTGGGGGTAGGGGGTAATGGGGTAAGGGTTCGTGAAATGGGGGGGGGGGAGGGTATAGCCCTTGATTGACATGATAGCGTCCATTGCCTCTGCAATTTGTAGATTACCTCATCAGAGTCCGTATTTCTCTACCAAATTATTATTATGGTTCATTTGGGTACAGTGAGGATATATGCTCTCTCTCTCTCTCTCTCTCTCTCTCTCTCTCTCTCTCTCTCTCTCATTTATTCACAGTTTCTTTATTCATCTCATAACATTAGATATCATAAGCCTAGACCTATGATATCTAAACACAACACATAGGCCTATAGGCCTATGCTTATCTTCATTCAAATCTAACAACAACAACAACAACAATAATAATAAACAACACCAGCATCCACTGGACCAGCATTGGCAGTACTAACAATAATAACATCAGTAATGAGACGCGTTGTTCACTACAGGATGCCAATCTAGAAAGGTCCGCTTCGCCCACCTACGGAGCAATTTCCTCCCGAGCAGATGAAATAGATGTAACTCCTGTGTTATCATTAACAGATTCTTTTCTTGGATGATTTGTCTGTGATATACGCATCGTTTAACCCTTTAGAACTTAGGCCTAGCGTATAATCGCTGTGTCGTTTAACCCCTTAGAGCTTAGGCCTAGCGTGTAATCGCTGTGTGGTTTAACCCCTTAAAGCTTAGGCCTAGCG
Organism: Palaemon carinicauda; assembly: GCF_036898095.1. Lineage (NCBI taxonomy): Eukaryota > Metazoa > Arthropoda > Malacostraca > Decapoda > Palaemonidae > Palaemon > Palaemon carinicauda. The sequence continues at coordinate 104,717,104 of NC_090749.1, forward strand.
TATAATCGCTGTGTCGTTTAATCCTTTAGAGCGTAGGCCTACTGTATAATCGCTGTGTCGTTTAATCCTTTAGACCGTAGGCCTACTGTATAATCGCTGTGTCGTTTAAACCCCTTAGAGCTTAGGCCTAGCGTATAATCGCTGGGTCGTTTAACCCCTTAGAGCTTAGGCCTAGCGTATAATCGCTGTGTCGTTTAACCCCTTAGAGCTTAGGCCTAGCGTATAATCGCTGTGTCGTTTAACCCCTTAGAGCTTAGGCTTAGCATGTAATCCCCGAGTCACTTAACCCTTTAGAGCCTAGGCCTACCTTGTAATCCCCGAGTCGCTTAACCCTTTACAGCTTAGGCCTACCATGTAATCCCCGAGCGACTTAACCCTTCACAGCTTAGGCCTAGAGTGTAATTGCTTGGAATTTAGGGCTAGTGGGAATTAACCGTATAGTATCCCAGCTTGCAAAAGATCTTAGGCCTAGTGGAAGCCATAGAACTGGTGTTACCCTTTAGTTTCCCAGCGGAGATAAATCTTAAGCTTATTGGGAGTATTTAACCCTTTAGTTCCCCGGCGATGAAAGAACTCAAGCTTAGCAGGAGCCATAGAACCAGTGTTCCCAAACCCTGGGGAGTGTTTGTACCTATTTAAGCTAGGATTTGGACTGCGGGACATGAGGATGTGAACTCAGTGGATATAGAAACAGGAATTAGGCTGTGAATCAGTGTACTATTGTGACATAGCGGCAATTGGCAGCAATGCAGATGAGGGAGGATGCAGATATAGGCGCATTGCGTAACTTCGTTGCCGTGAGGGAGTTAATGGCCATAGAATATTAACTCCTTGTTATGTTCAGGGCTGCGGTGGACCCTCTCTCTCTCTCTCTCTCTCTCTCTCTCTCAATACTCCATAGTCCCTGTATCCCACTATACTCTACAATCACTTATTTAGCAGACGTCTAAGTCATTGTTACTAAGAGGAAATGAAATATGAGCACATCAGACCCCTTGGGAAGCCCTTCTCCCTCACTCTCCCTCCCTCTCCCTCACTCCTCCCTCTTCCTACTCATGCCACAAGGGAGAGGAAGGTCAGGTCCTCTATATGGATGTGGAAAGAGAGTGAGAGTGAGTGAGAATTAGGTTAATTTACTTCTAGAATATTCCTTCTATCTCAACATTCAGCTTCATATTCAGACCGCTTACATAACCGATTCATACACGTGCGCACCGATCTCTCTTGCTTATCAGCGGTTCCGTCGTTAGCTTTATCGCCCTTAATCAAAATATTACCAATACCTTCCTTATTATCCTAATGTATATAATCCCATATCATCACACTATCCTCTGCCCCTGTTTACCTTCATAAAAAGCATCAGTTATCCATCTCACCTGTTTCTTTTGGAATCTTTCCATAATTAAAACATACCTTACACACCATGGTCAGCTCACGATTAATCTAGTTTCATCAAATTTGTGTCTTTGGAACCTTTCCATCATCAAAATATACATTACACACAGTGGTCAGCGCATATCATTCCTCTAGTTTAAAGGGTGAAGTGCTGCTCATGAATGGCAAAGGCAAGGGACAAAGACATTATCATATCAAGCAGGACAATGCCCTAGAGACTGACCATATATATATATGATCAGTGCCAAAGCTCCCTCTCCACCCAAGCTAGGACCAAGGAGGGACAGGCAATGGCTGCTGATGACTCAACAGATAGACCTGTAGGCTCCCCCCAAACTCCCCATCCCTAGCTCACAAGGATGGTGAGATCGCAGCGACCAAAGAAGCTAACGCGAGTTTGAGCGGGACTCGAACTGCAGTCTGGCGATCACCAGTCAGGGGTGTTACCACATCAGCCTCTGCAACCTTAACTTATGTCTTTGGAATCTTTCCAACACCAAAAAATACCTTACACACAATGGCCAGTTCATACAATTTCTCTAATTTCATTAAAATCTTAAATGAATACATAACTGGACTCTCTCTCTCTCCTCTCTCTCTCTCTCTCTCTCTCTCTGGAATCTTTCCACCACCCAAACATACCTTACACACAATGGCCAGCTCATACACTTTCTCTAATTTCATCAAAATCTCTAATGAATACATATCTGGACTCTCTCTCTCTCTCTCTCTCTCTCTCTCTCTCTGAGGAATCTTTCCAACACCTAAACATACCTTACACACAATGACCAGCTCATACAATTTCTCTAATTTCATTAAAATCTTAGATGAATACATAACTGGATTCTCTCTCTCTCTCTCTCTCTCCTCTCTCTCTCTCTCTCTCTCTTTAATTGAAAATTAGTCTCCACTTACCTAATCAAAACTATTAAGATGAAGACATTAGCCCAAAGGAGAATTCTTCTTGAGATGATCATAATTCTGTTGAGAAAGTTGGAAAAAAATGTCATTATTATTATTATTATAATATAACTATTTCCTTTTATATTATTTACTTTGCAAAATTAATAACACTGATTATTTCTATATATATTCTATGTAACTTTCACAGTCTCTCCACCAACTTACCTTGAATAATTTAGTTGAAGAAATAAGTAATATCCAATAGAAAAGTCCTGAGGTTGAGAGAGAAGAAGAAGGAGAGATACTTAGTCAGTACTCCTAACAGAACCAACTGAGCGTCTGCCAGCTTGCTCGCCCCTTTATATACCCTCGGGGAGCGTGGGAAGCCGCTCTCTGATTGGTTGATGCTATTCTCAATAGCTGCTCGTTGATTGGTCAGAAAGCTGGGCTCCGCCCCCCTTTCCCTTAAACATCTTGAGACCAAAATGTTATTGTCAACAGTCTTGGGTATAAAAATGACTTTCAAAATGGGTATATATCTATAAAAAGCGTTATTTATAGTCGTATCACCTTATCAAAAGTGAGATAAGCTTATGTTGATAGTCATTATCTAAGAATAGATGCCTTATCACCGATAGATTATCTTAAAAAAAAGTATTTGTAAAAAAAAAAATTCTATGATGTTACAATAAACTCTACGGGGTTACAACCCATATTTCAATAATCAAATGTCCAAAAGTTTGTCATGAAAAGTCACATGACCCAACTTATATTATAAACACACACACACACATCTCTCTCTCTCTCTCTCTCTCTCTCTCTCTGTCTTATATTTAAGCACCAAATGACCTTAACACTTTCCATAGCAACAGAAGGAAAGGACATTCTTGTCCTATCAGTCCTACACCCATCCTATTGTGACGTATTACTCAAAACATGGGTGGGATATAAGCTGATGTTTACATTGTAGGAAAAGAAAGGCTAACTGCGTAGCTTTGTTATATATATATATATATATATACATACATATATATCAACTGATAGAAAAAAAATAATCACTAATTTCACGTCAATAATTTCTTACCAAATTAACAGACAGGGAGTTGACCTACCTTCTGACCTACCCTCTGACCTTCTGACCTGCTTCTGGCCTGCTTCTGACCTGCCTTCTGCCTTGCTTATGACCCTCTTTTCTGACTTTAATTCTGAACTTACTTCTGACCTGTTCCTGACCTCTATTCTGACCTACCTTCTGGCCTGATTTTGGCCTATCTTCTGACTTGCCTTCTGACCTACCTTCTGACATGCTTTTGACCTGTTCTTCTGACCTACCCTCTGACCTGCTTCTGACCTACCTTCTGACTTGCCTTCTGACCTACCTTTTGATCTACTTCCTGACTTGCCTTCTGACCTGCTTCTAACATACCTTCTGACCTCTATTCAGACCTACCTTCTGGCCTGCTTCTAACCTTCTTCTGACCTACCTCCTGACCTCTATTCAGACCTACCTTCTGACTTGCCTTCTGACCTATCTTCTGACCTACCTTCTGACCTCTATTCAGACCTACCTTCTGGCCTGCTTCTAACCTTCTTCTGACCTACTTTCTGGCCTACCTCCTGACCTCTATTCTGATCTACCTTCTGACCTACCTTGCGACCTACCCTCTGGCCTGCTTCTAACCTACCTTCTGACCTTCTTCTGACCTGCTTCTAACCTCCCCTCTGACCTTCTTCTGACTTGCTTCTGACCTACCTTCTGATCTACCTTTCGATTTGCGTCTGGCCTACCTTCTGACCTTCTTCTTTCCTACCTTCTGACCTACTTTCTGACGTACTTCCTGACCTACCTCCTGACCTGCTTCTGGCCTGCCTCTGACCTATCTTTTAACCTACCTTCTGACCTTCTTCTTTCCTACCTTCTGACCTACTTTCTGACGTACTTCCTGACCTACCTCCTGACCTGCTTCTGGCCTGCCTCTGACCTATCTTTTAACCTACCTTCTGACCTGCCAGCCTGCTTAGCCTGTTCTCACGAGTGTAGACCCATGTCCCGTACCATGCTGACTTTGAAGATAAAGATAGCAGGTCAAATAAAGATAAGATAGATATGAAGGTCCTTCGGTATATTTTATAATCTCTCTCTCTCTCTCTCTCTCTCTCTCTCTCTCTCTCTCTCTCCCTCTTTCTAGTCAACTACAGACATGTCCTTATTCATGTCTGGGATTTGGCCAGTTTTCGTCACCACGCCGCCCAACTGCAGATTGGTGATGGGAGATTTTAAGTCTCCTCACAGCAAACCAACCTAGTATGGGTGGCTCTGACTGGTAGAGCTTCGCCGATCATGACGATACACAAAACCATTTTACCATGTTAAGGTATCCCCATTCAGATATATACACTTTAATGCATTTCTCCTATTTTTTTCATTCGGAACCAAATGAATTTTCAAACTATACGCCAGTCAATTTTAGGTATGCTGGTTGGATTATCCTAATCCTGGTGTCTACACCAGGCCCCTTATTACCATCGGCATCTTATCGCACTAACGGGCCCGCCTGTGGACAAGGTCTTCTGCTGGCATAAAGTCAACTCGACCCGAACCCATGTAATAGGTCGTATAGAGGTATCTGGCATCTTTTCCTGAGCCGAAATTTATGCATTTTATGGCGAATTATGCATATTTTCCCCAAGGTCTAATATATTACATTATAAGAAGGTGCTTAAATAACATTCTTCGTGATTTTATTAATATATTTTATAAAGAAAATACCCCCCTTTTCCTCCATTTCAATCCACACACCATATTGAAGTATCTAGCATCTCTATCAAGTTTCTCAATGCAACCAACAGATGGCAGTGCAAGCTGCCACGTCAGCTCTTTTACCATTCTTCCTTGCACATCTCCAAGCGACAAAAACGCCCTGTTAGAATCATAATTAACCAATTTAGCCAGTGCAGCGAGATTGTAAACAACTCGGTCTCTTGATCACAGCTAAGAATGTGGCCCAATGCACTTTAAAAGGACCAATTAACACGTTTAGTGAGTTTTTGGGTACGCGTTAATTCGCCCCGCGAGACGTGCCCGCTCTCACATCTCTTTGGCCTAAGAGGGTGAACTTATGTTGTTGATATTAACATAATTGTTGATTTGAGTTGGGGGGGGGGTTAACAATGAGAGAAGTTTTTGATAGAGAAATGGTGCTGTTGTTGTTGATTATTATTATTATTATTATTATTATTATTATTATTGAAGTTGTTGATGTTATTATTATTATTATTTTTATTGTTGTTGTTGTTGTTGTTATTATTTCATTATTATCATCAATATTATTATTATTATTATTATTATTATTATTATTATTATTATTGTTGTTGTTGTTATTATTATCATTATTGTTATTATTATTGTAGTTGTTGTTATTATTATTATTATTATTATTGTTGTTGTTGTTGTTGTTGTTGTTGTTGTTGTTATTGTTGTTGTTGTTGCTATTATTATTATTATTATTATTTTATTATTATTATTATTATTATTATCTATTTACATGAACCGTCACAAAACATGGTACTGTAAGAGAGAGTCGATATGGAACACGATGTTTATATCAATATAAGAAGATTTTTACGGATAATTTAAAATTCAAATTCATCATTAGAGAGAGAGAGAGAGAGAGAGAGAGAGAGAGAGAGAGAGAGAGAGAGTAAGTATTGGTACATAGCCCTTCTAAAACCCGTATAGTAAATTAGGTCAATTTCTATAGGTAGGTCAGACCCATACCTATATATAATTAATCACTCAACCTGCATTACCTTCTCTCTCTCTCTCTCTCTCTCTCTCTCTCTCTCTCTCTCTCTCTCTCTCTCAGTAAAATTTCAAGTAAAAAAATGGCTGGATTTAACTGAATATTTTCACCATCAGAAATCAATTGTTCTACAAAATATTCTCTCTCTCTCTCTCTCTCTCTCTCTCTCTCTCTCTCTCTCTCTCTCTCAAGTAACAAAAAGCTGGATCTAACTGAATATTTTGATTCTTAGAAAACAATCGTTCTGCAAAAATTCTACAATTCTTTAAACTCGACTTTATTTAGTAATGGCTGTATCAGTTTCCCAAGAAGAAGAAGAAGAAGAAGAAGCCTCGTGAAATATAGAACTGACTAGATTATGATTTACGTGAGAAATTGCATGAGTTGTAAGAACTCTAAATATATTTTAAAATCAATGAATTCTAAGATTTCGTCAATATCCAAATGTGTTTTTTTTGTAAAGACATAAATGACATACAGACATAGATATAGAATTAATGAAGACATAATATTTGTGTTAATAATTAAGGCAGGTTACAATCCCTCTCCAAATTCTCTGAGAGAGAGAGAGAGAGAGAGAGAGAGAGAGAGAGAGAGAGTTTTGAAGAAGGACTGCTTTCTGAGAATCAAAATATTCAGTTGAGTCCAGTTTTTGTTACTGAGAATTTTACCGAGAGAGAGAGAGAGAGAGAGAGAGAGAGAGAGAGAGAGAGAGGAGGGGGATGTCCAGAAAGGATAGCGGGTAGAAATCTTGGCGAAGAGATAAGAAAGGGACGCCGTATTGGTGCATGCAAACTGTGTCCAGTGCAGAAGACCCACGAGATAATACCTATCTGCAAGAATAAAAATATCAAGTACACTGAATCAGGAAGTTAAATAGATTGAGAGAGAGAGAGAGAGAGAGAGAGAGAGAGAGAGAGAGAGAGATTATTTATATGATGTTTAGTTAGCAACTACAGTAGTTTCAAGGCTCAATATTTTGCTGCGCAGAAGAGATTATCGCGTTCGTGAGATACAATGTGTAGTATTTCTGGCTCCAATTAAAAATGACAACACTTTTCTTCGTCTGTTGTTATCTCTAAGACAAAAACTCTGTATGTTTATATTCCATAAGATCTTATCAACACTTGGTAAGGCTAGAAGAGACTTTATAGCTATGGTAAGCCGTTCTTCTAGGGGAAAAGATAGTCCAAAATCAAACCATTTTTCTCTAGTCTTGGGTAGTGTCATAGCCTCTGTACCACGGTCTTCCACTGTCTTGGGTTAGAGTTCTCATGCTTGAGGATACACCCAGGCACACAATTCTGTTTCCTTATTGCCTTACTTTCAAACAGCTCTTCTTCACTCAAGGGGTTAGCTATGGTAAGTAGCTTTTTTAGGAGAAAAGACACTCCAAAATCATACCATTCTTCTCTGGTCTTGGGTAGTGTCATAGCCTCTGTACCACGGTCTTCCACTGTCTTGGGTTAGAGTTCTCATGCTTGAGGGTACACTCAAGCACACTGTTCTATCTGTTTCCTTATTTCCTCTCCTAACTGGGCTATTTTCCTTTTTGGTGCCCCTATATGGCTTATAGCATCCTGCTTTTCCAAAAAGGGTCGTAGCTTCGCTAGTAATGATAATATTAATAACAGGAAACCTTTCTCAGTCTCCTGACAGACGTGGCAAGTGACCCTGAAGATTTAATCATCATTCAACAGCGAGTCCAACATCTCAACTACCCTAGACTAGAGAACAATGGTTTTGATTCTGGTGTGTCCTTCTTTTAGAAGAGCTGCTTACCATAGCTAAAAAGTCTCTTCTACCCTTAACAAGAGGAAAGTAGCCACTGAACAATTACAGTGCAGTAGTTAACCCCTTAAGTGAAGAAGAATTGTTTGGTAATCTCAGTGTTGTCAGGTGTCTGAGGATAGAGGAAAATCTGTAAAGAATAGATCAGGCTATTTGGCGTGTGTGTAGGTAAAAATGAAAATGAACTGTAACCAGAGAGAAGGATCAAATGTAGTACTGTCTGGCCAGTCAAAGGACCCCATAACTCTTTAGCGGTAGTATCTCAACGGGTGGCTGGTGTCCCGGCCAACCTACTACCTAGACTCTAGGTAGTAGGTTGGCCGGGGCACCAGTCACCCGTCGAGAATTAATGTTCTTCGCTTCGTACCATTTGCCGTCGAACCGCGAAACTGTGTTTTTGGGTTTGTCGTTGATTTCCATGTTCTCAGTCTTCAAAGAGGAACTTTTTTATGTATATATTTACATATTTGCTTTTTTATTGATATCTCTGCTGTTATTTATCAAGTTACTAGTGTACTAGAAGAGTTGGAAGACCCAGGCCTACATGGCTGAGGACTATGAAGCGGGAAGTAGATGATGAATGGAGAAATATTTGATTAAAAACTTGAGATAGAGACGACTGGCGAAATCTAACCGAGGCCCTTTGCGTCGATAGGCGTAGGAGGAGACCATGATGATGACTAGTGTCCCCCCTCTCACTAGGGTATTACCAAACTCTCTCTACCCTGAGTATGAAAAGTGGTAGTCACTGTCTATACAAGCTTGCCGGACCAGGGTTCGACTCCCGGCCAGTCACAAGCTCTTGTCTTTGTGTGATTTCGCCTGGGGCTCTGATCCCGAGGTCGTTAAGAGAATCCAGACATTAATGTATTTAAAATATCGTGCGCGGACAGAGTGTCGAAAGACAGAGTGTCGAAGGACAGAGCGTCGAGGGACAAAGTGTCGAATGGACAAAATGTCGAACAGACAAGGTGTCGAACAGACAAAATGTCGAACAGACAAGGTGTCGAACAGACAAAATGTCGAACAGACAATGTGTCGAAATTATAAAAATGATAAATGATAAAATATAAATGATAAAAAGAGAGAGAATACAGTATCCATTTAACTAACGACCTAATTAACTTTTAACTATATAATAATGTTCACATTGGTATATCCTTACATATAACTATATAAAAATGTTTATAATGATATATCCTTACATATAACAATTCTTACATTGTTATATTCTTACATGCATATTCTAGAGAGAGATAGAGAGAATATATATACGGTATTCAGTCTGTTAGAGATTTCTCACCAGTTAACTTCCTTCGAGATTCAAGTTTCAATTTAAATTTCCATTCTACCTAACCCATAATAATGGAAATAATCAAGACTCAAATGGGTGGAAAGAAACTGCTACATGAAGGCTCTGCATACGTGATAGATAAAGTGGCTAACGAAAGAATATATTGGAAAAGTGAAAAACCAAACTATTGTAACGGCAGAGCAATAACTCAAGGTGAAACAATTTCCAAAACTACTGAGCATTCACACCAGCAAGACAGCTCTCAGATTGATGCTATAAAAGTTATAGATAAGATAAAAATTAATTCTATATATTCTGTTCAATAAGTTAATTGAGTCTTTTGATGATGAAACCGATGAAAAATTAGGAGATTTTTTACAATATTTTGAAGCTACATGGCTTGGAATCGTACAGAGGGGAAGAAGAAGAAAGCCATTATATGAAATTGACTTGTGGTCAGTTCACGAGAGAGTTGCAAAAGATTTGCCTAGGACCAATAACTCCGTTGAAGGGTGGCATAATGCTTTTCATAGAAGAGTGGAGATTTGCCACCCAACAGAGGACAAACTTTTACGAAAACTTCGTATGGAGCAGGCCAGCACTATATTAAAGGACCTTGCCAGCACTGAAATGATTCTAGGACAAATTCAATAAGGCCGTGATGTAAAAAGATAATACAAGAAATATGCTCTCGTTAACCTAAGACTAAAAAGTATTTTTGATACATATGACGTTAATGATGGGTTACAATATCTTTGAGCCATCGCTCACAATCTTTAAATAAATATTGCTACAAGTTTTTTTAATACATTAATACATTTGTATTTTCATATTTTATGTCTTCTCATAAATAAATTTTTATTTCTTATATTGATGTATGATGTATATTTATGATCCTATATCCATTTTATTTTTTCAAAAGCGCTGAATGACCTTGTAATCCCAGTGCTTAGCGTAAGCCTAAATTGAATAATCAACTCAAAATACATTTATAACTCCTTGTAACTCTCTATCTTCTGGATGACCTTGAAGTCCCATTGCTTGACGTAAACCTAAAATCAATAATCAAATCCAATCTACCTCTCTCTCTTTTTAACTTTTGTCCGTTCTACACTTTGTCCATTCGACACTTTGTCCATACTACACTTTGTCCATTCGACACTTTTTCCTTCGACGCTCTGTTCTTCGACACTCTGCCTTTCGACACTCTGTCCTATGGCTTATTTGAATATGAAAAAACACGTCTAAATGTGCAAAATTTATCATATATATACATATAAATAGTCAAACATTTTCTCTTTATAATATAGGGGAGCTATTACTCAATGCCTTCCTGTGGAAGTTAATTTTGCAAATCAAATACATTTTAGACTGTATCACACGAACATTATTTGCTCATTTTAAACAACAACAAGAAAAGGAACCCCCAAAATAATATTAATAACAATAATAATTCTTATCTTTCAGAACACCATGACACTACCAAAAGACCAAAAGATCTTCCCATTTAAAGCCTTTGCCACTGTCTTCTGAAAACTGGTAAGAATTTAAGTAATTTTATCACGTGACCAACCGTATTGCGCAACTACTCAACGTTGTAGTTTACATGTTTTCTTGTTTTGGGTTTAAATCCAACCCTCCACTGAAGTCGAGTGAACTACTTCTCTTTGGGTCCATATTAATCATCTAACGAAAACATTTTCTTTATAACTTATACAATTCCTTGATTGTAGCATCTTGCAAATCATAGGATCTTGTGAAAAGTAATGTCTTTAGTTTCTTCTTAAATTCAATTGCTCCCTTTAGGTCCTTCATTTCAGTTGGCAGTTTATTATAATGTCTAGGCGCACAGTAGCTAAAAGCCCTTTCACCAAATTTACTATTTGTTCTTGGTTCAGATAGCCTATGTTTGTCACTCATGTGTCTTGTGTTAACATTTGTCTCTAGTTCTAGTTTATTCAGGTTTGCGGACTGTGGCCAGAAGTAGCACCTGAACTGCCTAGTGTCCGAATGCCGACCACAACCCAACGTTCACTACAGAAAAAATATACAACTGTTGAATACCTAAAAATCTAGGTAACAGGTCAAGAGAACGGAGCACTGGGCACCACCCCTTGATTTATATTGGGCAAGGGGACCTAGCTAGGATCTTACTTCTTAAATTCCTATTGCCTTGGGATAGCTGGATATATGTAAGAGCCTAGGGCTAGCTGGATATATGTAAGAGCCTAGGGCTAGCTGGATATATGTAAGAGCCTAGGGCTAGCTGGATATATGTAAGAGCCTAGGGCTAGCTGGATATATGTAAGAGCCTAGGGCTAGCTGGATATATGTAAGAGCCTAGGGCTAGCTGGATATATGTAAGATAACCATTGATTCATTTCTGAGAAGTTAGTAGAATTTATATATAGCTCTATCTCCTTTAGGTAAGATAGTTTCAAGCTCAAGTGAAAAATGTCAGAACATTAGGTGAAAGGGAATATTATACATTTTTTTAAACCTGACAACAGGATGCAGTATGGGATAAAAAACAATTATGATAAGTAACTTATTAGAAAGATTTAAAACCTAAGAAAAAAATAGTGGCTGAGAAAGGTTCTGAAATGAAATTCTGTCTTTATAAAAACAAGAAAACATATATATTTTTTAAAGGGAACAACTGAGAGAAAAAAAAAATACAAAACTATAGTATGAAATATCAACTCTTCACAAAACAAGCAGAGACTTAGATGTATCCATGGCAGATCTTCTAATAGTTAACAAGACAAAAAAAAAAAAAAAAAAAAAAAAAAATAATTTGTATCCTCAGTGATACACAGTATGTCATGGTTATTCTACACTTGACAATGGATAAGAGGTGAGGTCATTTATGATAAGTTCCTGAAGCCCCCTCTTGATTTCAGTGTCACACACACCCCCAAGCAAACCTGCTTTCAATAGACCACTCCAGGCTGATTTAGCAACATACTCAGGTGAATCCTGCAGATTTCTTCCTGACTATGACAGAAACAAACTTCAAGCTTAAAGGAGAACCCCTCAACACTGTGGTTCATAATCTGCATAAACAATCCACTGGGTTTAGGAATTAACAACACAAAGTTTGGCCATCACTGAAAAAACTGTTCTATGCCACTTTATGTTCACTTACTTCTGGGAGCAAGTATTTGAAAAAACTGTCCATAAACCCTCTGTGTCAATATGTTGCCACCTAGGTTAATGATACGACTAATCTAGTTTCATTTGTTCCTAATTTTGAATCAAGTTACATGTAGCCGAGCATTCTTAAATACAAGTCTTGAGTAACTGTTCTTTTGGCAGCTTCATCTTTCCTATATACACACAGTACTTTGTAGTCTAAATTTCCCTACCTATTGAGTGTAGGGGGCTGCTTTCAATACCTTAAAAAAATAATAATAAATGATTAAGGCATTTCTTTTTTTTGGGGGGGGGGGCCCCACAGAGGGGTATTAAAAAAAAAAGAAAAAAAGATGATAATGTGTTTCATAACATACCACCAACAAAGCTCTCTTAGACACAAACCATCCATTATTTCAACGTACATTAAACTGTACATACTCAGAATATGTATGTATATATATATATAAATATATATGTATATATATATATATATATATTTGTATATGTAATATATTTATATGTGTGTATATATATGTATATATATGTCTATGTATATATATATATATATATGTATATATATATGTATATATAGATATATATATATATATATATGTGTGTGCGTGTATATATATATATATATGTATATATATATATATATACATATATATATATATATATATGTGTGTGTGTGTGTGTGTGTGAAGTTCTTAATCAAACAAACAGAAATCATATAATAATCTATTGCTATCTATTAGGTCATATAAAACTCAGTGCTATTAGGTACTATATGCTGGTAGGCCTACGTCCCACAGCGCGGGCCTTCCAGGTAACTCCTAGTATCCAGCTAGTTACCATATCAGTTTCACGACTTCCGTTTGCTTGCTGGTAACTCCCTTGGCTGTCATTTGAAGCGTCCTGGGTTTGATACAAATGTAAGTAATAAAGGGATTTTAATTTTAAGAAACGTCAAATTAAAGAATGAATATATTGAAAACTTTATTGGTTCAAATAATCTTTTAGATATATTAGTGTTCATTAATTGGTAGATTAGAATGTCTGGAGAATTTGGTAGGCCTACCATTAGTAATATCTTTATCTATATAATACAGTTCTCTGTTAAGTGGAGGTAAAATCAAAACGCATTGATATATTTTTTTTCCTAATATATATATATATATATATATATATGTGTGTGTGTGTGGAGAATTTTTATCATCTAAATGTTTGAGTGGGAACTTAGTCCGGGAAAGTCTCCTTATGACAGTTACATAAAGTTCAACAGGGGAGGATAATGAGCACTTACTCTCGGGGCACAAACGCCCTGCTAATACTTTACTGTCACAATTTACTAACCTTCACTCTTAAATACAAAAGGAGGAAATTTACTGTCCAGAGGCCGGAGAGAGAACTCCACACGTAAAAATATAAGGTAATTTATGGCCTACTCTAGCTTTGTCAGGTCTATAGTCATCTCACTCTTAGGCTCTGTTCCGATTCCGTCCCAGCTACCCCAATGAGATGCTGGACAGGTATTTTACGTTAATGTAATTAGAGACAAAACCAAAAATGGGAGCAGTGATGTAAAGTAGTTGAAAAGTTTAAAGATAAGGATCTTTACCTTCGAAGCAGATATATTGATGCAAAGTTCCTCGCTGTTGCCACCTATAGACTTACTTAGGTTTACTCTTCAAATATTGGGTATTCTGTCCCGTGATCAACTATTCAATTCACACGTTAAAATAAATGAGGGAGCAAAAATACTAAGGAGGTTTAATTAACCTAATATTGATTTATTCACAAATTTACATCAAAAGAAAACGGACATCTTAACAACACAAAAATATCATAAAAGAAATGCAAATTGAAAGCAATTTAAAACAATGAAAAATGGTTTATTAGACACGTGGTCTGCAATAATGAATAATCAAAATTGGGTCGGACACGTGGCCCATGTGACCCAGAGACTGTGCTAGTCTCCAAGCAAAAAATTAATAGTTTAAATGATTAACCAGCAATGGACTGGTGCGATGGGCATACATCTTAAAATTAACAAACCTTAATTGGTATTGAGAAATAAAAGATGCATTAATTCAGCAGTATTGAAATTTATATCAAAACTCAGTTTAGGAATTTAATTTCGACCCATGTAGTTAAGGAAAGAACCAACATACGCCGGGGTTACACTAAGGCCCTCTGTTGTGCGTATCTACGCTGTGACGTCACGAGCATGGCGTGCGCCAGTCAACAAGTTTTAGTTTAAAATAGTCATCCCTAAATTTCATTAAAGAAAACTGAATGTAAGAGAGAACGTTTAGGGGTAGCTAAAGTATTAGTAGAAGAAAACTAAAAATACGATTGAAAAAAGAAGAGTGAAGAAAATTCTTCACAATATGTATTATTTAAAAACCCAACGAGTTTAAATTGATACTAGGAAAAAATTACCCCCCCCCTCTCTCTCTCTCTCTCTCTCTCTCTCTCTCTCTCTCTCTCTCTCAATTCAACTCACGCAATACGAATTCACGGATGCTCGAGATATTTACGAAAACAT